>NC_051217.1:3512500-3682500 GCF_015220715.1 Pygocentrus nattereri | reverse complement strand
CAGGTCTAACCAGTCAAATGGATGCAGAATATTTATTAAGCCTCAATTTTTAAGATAGCAGCATTTAATTTGTCTGTTCTTTTGCTGTTGTGGCCAAGTTTTCAATTGTTGCTATCCGCCACTGCCTCAAGCCTTTAGTTCATTATCAGTGATCATCATGCCTGTAACTAGCAAGAGGACACCAAGATATTCTGGAAGATTTTGAAGCATTTTATGAGATTAAAGTCATTAGTGGCTGGCTCTCAGCTGACCTCAGAGCTGCAAAATAAGGTTCAGCAAAATATGACTGTGAATATGTTTGTAAAATGAGACCACAATAACTTTGGTTGTAATGTTTTTTATTTAGACCACTTATAATGTTGCTGGCTAAATCAGTGCTTTAGTCTACTTCCAGTAGCTGCTCAGTCAAGGCTGCAAGCTCCATAGTTGGCTACACGAACAATTAGATGAGAAACCAATGGTAGTTTAAAGCTGTATTGTGTTACCTGCTTATAACATACAACGTTACTGGCCTGATAAAGTTCACGGTTAATTAGCGTGTTGATGGCACATTATCATGTAGTACATTTAAAAAAATCATCAGGTACATTTTGCTGTTTTATGTCTAGTTAACTGTATGAGTATCTTCCTTCCCGTTAGGGGAGGTTTGGTGAAGACAGACTTTTAATAAGCATTTATAAAGTGTGCCTTTTCAGTAATCCGTGAGGAAAGAGAAGGAAACTGAGAGACACAGAGATGCAAATAAAATAAAATTATTTAATATTGATAAGTTTCAGTTGAAAGTAAACGGGTCAATAAACAGTTAAACTATTAGGGAAGTGAAATTGTTCAGGGTAACTGGAGCTTTATGGAACAGTAGCAGTTTATGGAAGAGGGATGGGAAAGGAATAATACAAGGAAAAGGGACATTTATGGACAATTTATTACACAATTATGGACAATGCCTTCATTTACTTTAAAGAAAAAATGAAGGAGAAATTTGGTGTACACACACACATTAGGCATTTCAGTCACTGTGTGATGTAGGTCACGTTTCTGCTAAGTGGACTTCAATATTCTGATTTACTGATTTACACTGTCTTTAAGACTGATATCTATAGATCACCTCTGTTCTGATTGGCTGACCTGTGTTGTGTCTCCTTTCGACGTCAGTGTGAATTGGCGGAGCTCACCTGCTCCCGGCTGAATTGGTGGGTTTATTTAAAAAGCAGTTTTTTTTTTAACCTCACAAAAACAGTAAGTTCAAAACTTGCCCTATTTGCAGCTTAGTATCCATACATAAACTGCAGGGACAGAGTGAATGGTATGTTTTTAAGCTTGACAATGTTTACGTACTACAATCAAAAAAGTGAGGGTTCTCACTATCGGCCCTTTAAAGAATTTGTTGGATATGCAATGAGGACGTAGGTTAATGGGCTGCATTATCTTGATCAGCTGAAATAAGTGACAGATTTTTAGACTTCGTTTCTAATTGAAAACCTTTTATTTATGTTAAAACTTACAGTAAGGCAAATTTGCAGAAACATGACATATTTAAGTTTGTTTAACCCCAGAAAATGTGAAAAAACTCAGATTTCAAAGTGCAGTATGACAGTGAAAACAGGTGCTTCATTAGTCTTTAGTTAGTCTATTATTCTAAGTTTTGTGTTCTCAGGACTGCCTAACTGCAGTAGCCTACCTTCCTTGTGTTTCTGGTTTAGCCTTATATTTCACATCAGGAGTGGAAAATAAAGACAGGAAGGCTGAATGAATCAACTCGGCACACTGCTGGAACTTGATTGCTATGCAAAGGCACTTTGGAGTTATATAATTAGTCTACGGATCACACACAGATTCACACAGTATAATCTCTCTTGCTCTCTCTTTCTGAGAGAGAGATTTTACAGAGGACTTGGTGGGGATTTATGTTTGACCACATTTCCCAGCATGCCTTGGAACAGTGTGGAGCAAAACTTCATTTTTTTTTTTACCAGTCTTCCAAACTCTTTAGCGCTTAGTTTAAAGTGCATCAGTAACCAGATTCATTCAGTTGTATAAAATCACATTTAAATGACTTTAGAAAAGTGTATATGTGCTGGGTAACTCACAGTAGCTTTAAACAGGAGGGAAGAGTTTGTACTTTGTGCCAGTGCAGTAAGCAGACAGGTGAGTAAGTGTGGAGTTGATCGTCTAAGTGCTGTTTATGGTGAGTCTTTGGAGAGGATGAGGTGGAATTTCCACTCTGATCGTGGATGGGTGGACTCCAGCACTCTGGGTGTGTGTTTGTGTGTGTGTGTGTGTGTGTGTGTGTGTGTGTGTGTGTGTGTGTGTGTTCCTAAAGCGTTCTGTTGTGTCTGGAGTCCAAGGCTTAGAGCAATTGAATATTCCATTACGTCACTGTCACAAGTAAAACATGGTAAATATATGATTAAGCTGAGTATGATACTTAAGTCTGCGAGGCTATATAAAGAGTGCTCAGTTGGTGAGAAATCTGAAGACTGTAAGTCAAACGCTGGATGATATGGGATGTTTGGCCTCATTTGGTGAGTTTGGCTCTCAGCTTTGTCTCCTAAAGTGTATTAAAGGGACGCATTTTATTAACTCGTTTAATAACTACAGATTTACTAGAAGACAACAGTGGAATATGGATATGTACATATCTGCTGATGCCAGTACATAAACATTATAAAATATAGAAATTAGGACTAGAGTTATCTGGGTTACCGTTCCAGAGAAATGTTACATTTGTTTGAGTTATAAATGCAGTAAAATGCATAAAAATGCAGATATTGTAGCAGAGTATCCCAGTCACTGAAACATTCTGCACTTCTAGAGTACAATAACTACATCCTCAAATGTGGGTTTGGTATCAGCCAAATCTAAACAGGCAGTGCTGGTATTTTAATTTTAAACATGTGCCGATAATGATATGATTTTGATATGTATCCATAATCACATCGGTTCCTTGTAGGTGATATACATTTCCAGGTTCAATACATTTCCAATTATGAGGTCAAAACTGAATGGAGTTTTCAATATTTTATCATTAAAAGATTGCAGAGTAGTGAGCAAAGCCATAAAGACTATGAAACAATATAAAGACCTGAACCGCCTCACAAAAAAGCTTCTGTATTCTGTCTCAACCCTCCAAAACTGAAATCAGTCATATGCAGAAGTTTGTGCACCTCAGTGAAATGACGTTTTGTTGATTTTAAATTTTTAAGTGAAAATTAGTTTACACGTTCTCTACAGAGAGCGCACTACTACGTTTATTTGCTGTGGCCTCTGCAAAAGTTAAGGCACATTTTCAAATTTGCTTTGAAAATTTAGAAATGTAGAAATAAAAATGTAGAAATTATTTCTGTTTGTACTCCAATCAATAAAACATTACATTTACATTTACGGCATTTGGCTGACGCTCTTATCCAGAGCGACTTACAGTTTGATCATTTTACATAGGTAGGCCAAGGTGGTGTTAGGAGTCTTGCCCAAGGACTCTTATTGGTATAGTGTAGGGTGTTTGCCTAGGTGGGGATTGAAGTATCAGTGTAGAAGGCAGAGGTGTTAACCACTACACTGTCCCAACCACCATAACAAAACATGTAATTGGACAGTTGTATTCACACTTTTGCACATGACTATGTGCAAAATCTGCGTAGTGTGACAACAGTAACTGTAGCTGAATTAATGATTCTTCTTTAAATTCAAATTGAAAATGAGGGGCCGTCAGAAGAAACTGGGGGGGCATATCAGCAAACAGTTTTAAAATTTGATTCATTGCTTTGGATGTTCATTTTGTTTGTTTTCTAGTACTGTATTAAAATGATTACACCCTTATTTCTATTTTAAAGCGATTGTTTTCTGACAGCCTGTCTCAACAGTCTGTAACCCTCTAAGGCTTTGCTCTTCTCTCTTGTTGGTCTCATTGAAGTTAATGCATCTCAAAATTAACAATGTGGTGCCTGACCTCAAAGGTCAGACTACCACACGCTGTATGTCACCACGACTGCTGACCCCCATGAGCTGTTCTGTACCCACAAAGGTTGTTGATGCTGAGGCTCTATGATTTTCTACACCTTTCGGTAGCTGTGCTGGTTCCCATGCTTCTTGAGATAAAAATGAACATGAGAGATTTTTTTTCTTGTTGCTTTTACTCATATTCATATATATCTAAATGTAATTTGGCACTGGCTAGTGTCATGGCATGAAGTAACTGCATGTAGCATGAATATTAATCACCCATATTTGTATTCTCTCACTATGGTGGTCATAGCCTATTTATGGTTAGTGACACTAACGTAGAGAGAAAGACATTGGTACATCAGTATCTTAGCAACAGGAGCCCTTGCTGTGTTCCTCATGTCCTGGCATGACGTTCTTGTACTCTCTCTCTGCGCCTCTGTGTGTGTGTGTGTGTGTGTGTGTGTGTGTGTGTGTGTGTGTGTGTGTGTGTGTGTGTGTGTGTGAAAAACATAGGGGGACATTTAAGAGTAAAAAAAAGAAAAAAAATCACGTCTCTGAGCTGTTTTTCAGTATCTGACCTTTAATCATGCACTATCTTTACTTCTAAAGGAATAAACAGTAATTTATCAGATGGACAGAAGTCACATTAGCTCTGCGCTCCTAGTGTCACAGTTAAAATGATGTCAGTGTGCATTGCATTGTAATTGAATACATACATAACTGAAGCATGATGTGCGAAGAATTCCAGTCGTTTTAACTCGGGCAACAGGTTAAAGCTTGCATAATTTAAATCATATTACAGTATTTTGCATCGGTAGCCTTTAATTTACTTGTAAGTGAAGAAGTGAAATGTACATCATCAGTCTGTAAATGCGCTGTAATGATGCTACAGAAACTTTAAATGCAGATAAAGTTGTTTGATATCGCAGTGGCAACGTGAGAAGTGATAAACGATGATAACAGCACTTAAAAACAAAGTCTGTCTCTGAGTGTGCAGCATGTGTACACCTGTGTTTTTAACATTTAAGCAAAAACCTGTTTTCTAAAGATTATTGACCAGTAGATTGGGGTTGTTACAGCAGCATTAGCAGCATTTCCATACTGATATCAAGTGTAGTATTGTGTAGAACGTATAGTGTAGTATCACAATGGTTTGATACCAGAGTTTTTACTGAAACACTTATTGTCTAAACACTAGATATTTTATGGACTGAGCACAGAAACATGTTACATGTGATGCATTGTGCAGCTCTCAAGTAGATATGAGTTATGAACATATTGTGTATATTTGATATGTAGGTTTCCTGCTGATCTTGATTAGAATGATTAGTAGTTCCTAAAGGAGCCCCTAATGATGTGTTTATTGCAGAAACACATACTGTGATAACAGTGTGATTAATCATGCACTCCGATATTCCACTACATACTGCCTCGGGGCAGTAATGTCATATCATACAGTCACTAGCTTGGAAGTTCATTTGGATGTGCCCCTCTGTCTACCTAGAAAAGAATTGAAAAGCAGTTTTAATGGAGGCCACTGGGCGGTTGTCGAACTCCGTGAAGACACATTTTAAAAACGTGACTACATAATGCAAGTTTAAAACTACATAATATTACATTCTTCTTCAGGTCATTCACGTTTAGTTACGTTTTAGTTGTGTTTGCTTTTCCTGTATTTTCTGCTAATGCACGAGCTTAAGCTAAAACTTTAAATATTATTTTGAAAATACCTTTAATGGTGTAATTTATCAGTAACAATTGTTGATCATAAACTGACAGAATTGATCAGCTGGTAAATGACTTATATTGTAAGTAAGTGGGTTTACAGGTGTTTTCTAAGAGCAGGGAAATGTATTGAAATCACTGTCCAAAGTAGCATTCCTAGGACTGTATGCTGCACGTGTGGGAGATGAAACCTGGGGTATGGAATGCTCTAAATATATTAAGTGTTATTGTATTAGTGTTAAATATATTAGTGTTAATGTGGTGCTCTGCTCCTCTGTTTCTGCAGGGTGTGGGAGAGGAGGGACTGCAGCCTGCATGGCCTACACACTGGGCTCAGGACCCAACGCGGGCCCTGCCATTGGCCCTCAGCATTGCATCACTAAGGTGGAGCTCTCTGTGTCCTGCTCTAACTTGCTGGACCGCGATGTGGCCTCCAAGTCCGACCCCTTCTGCGTACTCTTCCAGGAGGTGGACGGCAACTGGGTGGAGGTGTGGTAGCACTGGTGGTTCTTCTTTATTCTTTTCCTTTGTACAGAGATGGAAGAGTTTAAGGGGAAATGAAGGATGAACTTATTGATAGATGAACTAATTAGATCTTGCAGTGATTGCCAGGCATAACACAAGTGAAGTGTAATTTTATATTAATACTTTCATACTTGTAGCTTATTGAAATAATTAGATATTTTTGCCAAGAGCGTGGATTCCAAGCGATCACTGAGTACCACATTTGTATTTGTGAGTTTAAGAGGAGATTTTTATGAATTGATTTGGATGAAAAGTTATTGTTTTGCATACAATCATATTATGTGGAAATATAAGCCATGCTTAGCTTTTTTTGCCAAGCCAAGATCATTGTTTGATCAGAAAAAGGAAAAAAGTAGAAGGTGCACACATGATCTTACCAATACAGAAGATAAATTCAGTGTAAGTGTAGTTCATAATGTGTATAAAATAGCTATACAATAGTTACCTAATAAAGTAATTACATATAAAGTTGATCTGAAATCAAAAGTGACTTTTTTACCTTGTTAGTTCATGTGCCTGGTCACATTAGGCATGATTCATCATATCATATCATATTTAAAATCCCTGCTTTCCCAAAATCAAAATGCAATGATTATTTTCTACCTCTAAAATGTCTTTTTAAGTTTTGATTGATTCACCTTGCATTAGTGGCCAGCAAAATTAATATTAAGCATTACTATATTTCCAGCTCCACTAACCACCACCTGGAAGTCTCCTCAAGCATTGCAGAGATAGCTTAGACATCCTACTTGATGCTGCATTTCACTCTGAAATTCAATGTGGTGTGGAAAAGATGCGCTATGATTTCCACTTTACGTATAACAAAGCCATAAGAACTCTTGACCTCTAATTGCTAAAAGTGGTGGTAATTCAAAGGTGAAAGAGATGGGCAGAATGTGGAGCTGAAAGTTTGGAGAGAAAGGAGAAGGAGAAAGATCGCCGATTTGGCCTAAAATGAGATTGGCCAAAAGTTCTGTGTTTCCCGATTGAGGCAGATCAGAGGCACAGAGGGTGTCCAAGGTTTTTTTTGCTGCGGGGCTGTTAGTATTGTACAAATCCTGTCTGTAGCTTTGTGCATAACACTGAAATTATATATGTATAATGTGACTCTTAGGCATGTCGCACGGTGTCTAAAACCACATTAATCTCAAACTTGCTACTTAACTTGACGTGGTTTTGGGACAAGTGTCACGATTAAGTTATGTGATGCGATGTTATGCAACAAGCTAATTATTATTAATTAATTAATTACTAATGAATTCATTTGTATGCTAAACTGGTGGCTATAAGTACAGATGGCACCAGAGATGAGGAAAGTAGGGTATTGAGGAATTTCAGGGTTGTTTGACTGTGACAGGTAAAAAAAAAGTAAAATATATAAATCTTGAAATAATTTGGGCTTGGTGAAGGCATGTGTGCGTTCGCTTTAGGGTGGAATTTTTCTATTTTATTTATATATTTTCAAAGCATGCAGTAGCCTTGCCTGTGTTTTGCCTGCCTCACCAAATGTGTGTTACTAAAACACAAGTCTATTTAGGTGCATAGAGGAAAAGTGTATGCAGAGCTTTAGGCTTTTATTTTTATTTTATTAGTATAATAATGTCCCACATTTTGGATTATGTGCTTTTTGACCATTAGGTCTTCCACTCAATGGGTGCTCAAGCATTAAATCTCAGCATGGCGTAGCTGGACTATGGTCGTGATACAATGGGTTACCGAGCCACACATCAACACTCTGATTCAGTCAGCTCATTTGCATAAAATTCATCTGGAGTGAGAGAGAGAACAGAGAAATCAGGGTGTGCGTCAGTGGACATTGATGTGTCAATTATATGTGCATATTGGTGTCTTGCCACATTATAGCATTTGACGTAAATTAGCAGACAAGCTAAAAAACATCGGCATATCATTTTGCATGATGTCACTGTTTATAGCACATATATGCTGCTTCGCAATTTGAAACATATTTCTGTGTCCCTCGATGAGCCTATATCAGCAGAAAATACTGGATGGGTTGTTGGAAAGGAAAAAAGGTATGAATCCAATCCTGTAAGAAAATCTATCCTGAAATATACACTCACAGTGTGTGTTCTTAGTGTATTTCTTGCTGTGGATTAATCGAGTGTTTTAATTGAGTTTTAGATGCTCAGCTTAGGCTTAAGTGCTTTGATTAAAAATAAAGTCATTTGAAACTTTAGTGGTTTTTGAAGAAAAAATATAACATGTGTATCTTACTGGCTGATACTGAAGGTTTCAATATCCACATTGGAGGAGAAGAAGTGGTATCTTTGGCTATAAGCTTCCATCGCTTGTTAGGCATTTCAGCTCCAAAACTACAGAAGCAAACTTCAGACACTAAACATGTCTTGATTGTCTGCTGGAAGTAGTGTGAATTTAATCCATCAGGTCAAACAGAAACAGAATCAGAAACCAGAGCTAGAGGTTTGATTAGAGCAGGTGGGCACTGGGATGCATTGTAGTCAGTCAGTAAGCTTTGTGTGGAGAAATACACTTTAAAATAGGAGTTGGGGGCAGAGCAGCGCTGGCCGAGCTCCAGAAGGCCAGAGTGTGTGTGTGTGTGTGTGTGTGTGTGTGTGTGTGTGTGTGTGTGTGTTTGTGTGTGCGTGCCGTCTGCTTCGCCTCACTCTGCTCTGGGCGCAGTGATCGCTGTGGGCCTTCACTGGTGGTCAATAGTGCAAACCTGAACATGAAATCAGTGTTTCTCAGTGCAGCGTAACCATAGCAACAACATGGGAAACAAAAGGCTTCTGCTTTTTAAACAGACGTATAGAGAGAGGCAGCTTGGTGGGTAGGGGTTAGTGGAAGAAATGGAGTGGGGGGACTGGGCTGAAATGGTACTGAAAGAAATGCAATAATAGATGCAGTATGTTCACAGCAAATTCTGCTCTCGCTAAGGGCTTGGTGCAACAATAAAAAATCATTTTAACGCTATAAATCCAGTTTAAAAATGTGCGCATACTGAATGGAATATGACTGTAACTCTTCTGGTTTTCATTCCTTTTGCAGAAGTTTGATTAGAAAGTCATTTGTTCCCTAGAAATGTGGTACACCATACAGGCAAATGGCAGTGGCACCTGATACCGATGTGGTAATACTGTTTTTGGTGTGGGTGTCAGTGAAAAAATCGTTGTGTTTTTATGTTTTTGTACACAGAAACATACTGACTGAAGCATGAAGCCGACACAGATGGGTGTCTTTGCTCTACACTCATATACAAACAGGTCAAACCTCAAGCTGAAGTTTAGCACCATTTTTAGGGATGTTAATGCATCACCATGTGATCTGAAGATGATGATTTAATTGAATGTATTGTGGAATATTAAAACTGATCACTTATTATATTAATATATCATGTTATTATTGAAGTACATGCTTACATTTTTTTCAAAGTAAAAAACAAATTGGTCTGTTTTATTACCATAAAATGCTTGGAGTATGGTGTTTTTATTGTCTGTATATCAATAGTTGCTCCAGTCCTACTTGAGTATTCAGTGTAGTTTTAAAAAGTACCAAAATAATTTGGAGAAATTTGAGATTTCCTAAAGAATCGTAACTGTATTGGATCATTCTCAGGTCAGAGACTAACATCCCTGCCGTCTAGTCAAGGAGACTTCACATTCTTCATGTTCAAACAGCGTATGCATGTAAGGCATGCAACAGGAAATCTCGAGTTTCACCACTTTGAAGTTTAACGCCTTGCAATAGGAGGTCTTTATTCTTAGACACAGTGAGAAACTTCAGAAGAGCGAAGAGGCTGCTGACTGCTCTAAAGTTGTTCTGAAGGGACCAGAAAAATAAGACCTTCCAATAATTCATAGTCAAGTCTTTTTCAATTTCACATCACAACATTAGCTCAGTTTCAAGATCTTCTTGAGGAGAAAAACAAAACTGTACAGTGCAGGTGGGCCTGAGGTTTCTGCACCAGCATAAGAATAATATTAACCAATGATATTATCTCTCACCTCCTCCTCCCACCACTCCCACCTATGATTGAGCAAAACACAGTCCTCCCTAATACAGTGTGTCGCTCAGAAATAGGTCACCGTATACAAGGAAGCTGCATTATGATTCAAGTTCATGTGAGCTTTAAATAGTTTAGCAAAGCAATAACTCTTGACCTTTAGAAGTTGGTGGTGTTATGAATCCTGTTTGAAAGCTGAATGTGGGCTCCTCTGTACTGTTGGTAAAAGCTAGAATGATCCTAGTCAGTTTAGTGTGAGTGTAGCAACTGGAATAGTGATTCCACTGACTGACACAGACACCTTTTGGCCTCTAGCACAGTGTGGAGGAGTGCAGTGCGTTTGGAAAGGACATCGTCTCCTGAGTGTAATCTGCAAAAATGTATGAGGGGAATTTCACCGATATCGAAACATTTCTGCTCCATGATGCAGGTTAGGGTTGGGCACGATGACGATGTTTAGGATTATTGTGATAAAACACATTGCAGTGCATCACAATATGATTTCCTGAGCATATCGAGGAAACTGTCAGTGCTTCTAGAACACTGACCAATGTTTGATTGGATTTAGTGCAGTGCAGTCTAAGAAATGTTCAATTAAAATGATATTAAAATAGTTTCAATAAAACAGGTATTGATAGTATTGTCTAAATGTTCTTTATTGTCTCTTCCCCCTTATCAAATGTCAGAAAAAGTCAATATTATTTTATGTCGTGAATTGTGAAATTATGTTTTTGCCACGTCACTTTTAAAAATCCTGTTGACAGGAACCAGGAGTCGCAATGTCTACAACACAAATAAGCCGTGTTTACTGTTCTAAATAAGCCGTGTTTACTGTTCCACCGACGTACGTCCTCAGAATTCTTACAACCTCTTCACCATGCATAGCTTTTAAGAATTTGACCTAAAATGTATTTTTTATCATAGGGCAGTGTCTCATGCATATAGCAACACTGTAACCGTTTCATGTAAAGACGTTCTGTGGTGTAGTTTTTGGGGGCATTTAATTCTTCACATAACACAGTTGTGAGCAGTATAAATTTTAATGTAGGTAAAAATAAAAATAGAGTTAAAGTGAATCTGAGATAATGTTGGTGATTTTTACCTTGCTAGTTCATATTCCTCATCATGCAAAGATATTTTGGAACTGTATCTAGATCTGCAGCTCTGTAAATGTGTGCTGCTACATAATAGCAGAGCAACGATTATTCTATTATAGACACTGAAAATGGCTCAGTAATTTTCAGAATAAAGCATGGCACTGACATCATCTGACATTTTCTCTCTCTCTCTCTCTCTCTCTCTCTCTCTCTCTCTCTCTCTCCCCCTCCCCCTCTTTCTTTCTCAACCTCTCCCTCTTTCACCCACTTTCTTTCACACACACACACACACACAGACACACACACACACACACACACATTGCAGGGGAGCGTGTTCATTTTTTCTTCCTTTCAGTGAACACACAGCATCACCTCTTCACCCAAATATTCAGTTCCATGTAGGGTGTGTGTGTGTTTTCATGTTAATTTTGATTACCTGAAATAATGCGCTCTGTCCGTTGGCAAGCATTTAATCAATGAATCGCAGCTGAGCTTTGACTCTCTCTTCTCTGTCATTCCTTCTCTCTCTCTTTCATTCTCCCTTTTTCCAGCTCTTTCTCTTCTCTTCTCCTTTCCTCCCTCCATCTCTCCCTCTTTCTCTGTTTTTCTCTCCATCCTCAACATCTCCCTCCTCTCCTCCCTCCATCGCTTTTTGTCTGTCTGTGTCTTTTCCCTTTTCTCTCTCTTTTCTTCTTCTGTGTCTGTCTCTCTCTCTCTCTCTCTCTCTCTCTCAGTCCCTTCTATCTTTTCTCCTTCCATTTCTCTCTTTTCTGCTTCTTTACCCTACCTTTTTTACTCCTTCCATCTTTCTCCCTCCTTCCTCCTTTCCTCTGTCCAGCTCTCTCTTGTCCCCCTTTCGCTCTTTTCCTCCTTCTGTCTCGCTCTCACACCCCCTCTTCCTCCTTCCCTCTTTCTGCCTGTCTTTCTCCTCTTGTCTTTCTTTTTCTACTTATTTTTGTGAAACCATGCAGTTCTGCTAACACAGAGACATGAGAAAGAGATCAATAAGGATCATTTCCCCACTAAACACTTATAGATTCCTTCTCATTTACAAGGATGAAAATTACTTCAGCTGGTTGATGTAATTCCTTCAGGAAAAGTAATTCCGTTTCTGTCTCTCTGCATGTCATGGCTGCAGCTGGGACGAACAGAGACGGCGGTGAACAACTTGAACCCAGTATTCGGAGAGAAGTTCCAGGTGGACTATCACTTTGAGGAGGTCCAGAAGCTTAAGTTCGCTATGTTTGACGAGGACAAGTGCAGCAGCCAGCTGTACGAGCATGACTTCCTGGGAGAGTTTGTCTGCACGCTGGGAGTGGTACTGCATCAGAACTTTATATCTCCTGCATCCTTCCACTGTACATACTGCACCTCTGTCAGTATATGAAACCGCTCAAATTTGCTCTCAGCCTTTTCTCCTTATTGTCAATAAGGGCTGCAAAATTAAATGTATTTTAATTTTAATTTAGTCATTTTATTGTAACTCTTGTCAATTATAACATTGCACTGGGCTGCACCAACAAAAGAGAACACATTATCCTATATTGCCTGAAAAATTGAACAGTGCTGGTCAGACTGGAGACTTAAACCCTATTCTTTTGCATGAAGGCAAGTGCCTTGTGTAGTGTACTATCCAACTACTTATAAAGCTTCTGCACTGTATTTAATAGATTTGATATAGTTCTAAGCTTTTCATTTTTTGTGTCTTACTCCACTTAAACAGATATTATCCACATTGCAGAGCCATTTTAAGAAGTAAAAAAAGAAATGTAAGTGTCTGCAGAGTGGAACTGTTTAACGCTGTGCCATATCTGCAGCGTCTGTGTTTCCTCTGTGAGCCTGCCACATTTCATTTAAGCGCTGGCATGTAAAATGTGAGCAAGAGCGATTACGCTTCAGGTCTACTTTCTGCAACTTACCACGAGCAGCACGCCCTTAGAAGTATATGCAAAATACACTCACATGTTTTTAATATGTGAGCTGTGGCCAGGTGAAATTAAAACTACCGCAGAAGCAGAACTGTGTTTTAAGGGCTGCACTGTGCTGCTTCAGGTGTAAGTGCTACTAAGCGTTATCAGAATCAGTATGTTTGAAACGGAGAGAAAGAAGCAGGATACTGTGTGTGCATTAGAGCAGTACCACTCAATACAATGGTTATTTCACATAAGTAGTCAAGAACTAAACAATGAAAAAAGCATGTACTGCTATGCACATATCAGAAATTAAGTGATTCCCGAATACTAAAGTAGCTGGTAGCCAAATCACCAAAAAGGTAAAAAAAAAAAATCATATTATTATATTAACAGTAACACTATATTAACATAAAAAATGAAAAAGTAAAACAACAGGCCCCCAAAACCAGTCCAGAATGGCACATTATGCAGAATAATTTCACTATAATATTAACAGCAACCTAGCATACTGAAATTATGCGTATAATCCATGAAAATCCAAAGATTCTGTCTGATCAGTACCGACCAATACTCCACCAATACCTATAGCTTTAAAGTACAGGGATCAGCTCAGGGAGCAAATAAATGGACTTTGACTTAATTTTAGTCATAATGAATTACTTCTCATGTCGTCACAATATTGAACAGCTTTATCATAGGTTGTCCTTATTGGGCACCTCTGTTGGGATGTGGAGTGCAAGGTTAAATTTGTCCCATCTATCAGACCTGCTGCAGACACTAACTGGTGCCAACAAACCTTTTTCATTCAAAGTAGCATTAGCTAATGAGTTTAGTTTTTTCTTAATGCTGACGCTTTTGTAGTTGCAGCCTCTGCCATGAGCTTTGACTGATTAAAATCCACTTTAGCAAGGATCTCTGTCTGCTTTTGTGAGCTGTTCTAACTGACCTTTTTTCACCATGCAGATTGTGTCCAATAAAAAGCTTCATCGGCCTCTTACCTTGGCCAATGGCAAACCAGCAGGGAAGGGAGCCGTTACAGTAAGACCTTCTGCTTTGATAAGACTATGAATCACAAACATACTTTACCAGCATTTGCACAACTTTTGGTTTATTCAGAAGTATCATGTCAAGTTTGGTATTTTTTTTTAGATAACAGCTCAGGAGTTATCAGACAACAGAATAATCACCCTGTCCATGTGTGGAAGAAAGCTGGATAAAAAAGTAAGAGAGTTCAAATACTCAGTACTGCCTGTTACTCCCACAGAGCTCAGTAAGTTAAACTGTATTTAAAATCTATTTTTTTTTTAGGATTTCTTTGGTAAATCTGACCCTTACTTAGAATTCCATAAACAAGGAGAGGATGGGAAATGGATGCTGGTTCACAGAACAGAGGTAAGATGTACTGCCAGCTTTGCTGGCCTCAACTAAATTACCAGGTATACCTTGGCAGAATATCCACATGAATTGTATATTCAAATTTACATGTCATGTGACTATATTGTGTGCTGTAAATCAGGCAGACGAGCATTTCGAGCATCAGTTATAATTCAGTTGTGTGTTGGAATGGGTAAATTGAGTGATGCTCTGTCTAAGCAGCTGTCAACATGGGCTTTTCGCAGAACTGTTTCAAACGTTTATAGACAATGGAGAAAAATGCAAACACTATCAGTGATCAGTAATATTGCAGATGAACAGGTTTAAAGAAAGGTTTCAAAGGAGAACCATGGGAATTCTGCAAGATTTTGTCTGGAATGGATAACAACAGCTGAAGACCATGTCAGATACCGCTGTCATCAGAATGAGCAAAACCGTGTATCTCTGGTGAGCGCAGGAGCATCAAAGTGGATCATTTAGGAGTAGAAAAATCCAGGTTTCTTTTGCATCATTTCAAAGGGAAACTGATTTTAAAAATTTCTGCATATTTCAGTTGAGATGTAAGCAGTCATTTGATGTGATGCTTTGATATTAAGCGGCTAATTCTGGGGAAACTCGTTAACTCTGATTTCTTTAGAGTGGTGATGATAAGAAGAGACTGCAATGATTCCAACGCAAATATTTCCACTTTACACACTATCCAGAACAGTGAATCTACATGTGTCTTCTGAGTTTTTATTCGTAATGTTGATAATGGTAAAATAGTGGTTAATGTGGAAAAAAGTTTTTTGGGGGGACTCTGTGACACCGTGGAGGCTTTTAGGACCTTTCTTACACCCTACATGTATTTTCTGCCATGAATGGCAAAAAATATGACATTTTAGACCAAAATATCTTCATAAAACAATATATCAGGCAGGGAATTCATAACCTTGTCATCTGATATTTTTCTGGGAGGGAGCTTTAAAAACATTAAATACTGATTGAAGGTTTGGGGAATGTCTTTGTTCCTTGCACCAGAGCCCCAGATGCCCACTAAAGAACATCTGAATGACACAGTGTATCTAAACATTATTGCTGACCAAGTTCATACATTCATGGCTAGGGTGTATTCACACTTGGATGGCACATATTGCCAGCGAATAGTTGCAAAAAAATATGATGGTGAGTTTTCACACTTTCTGTGGTCTGCAGGGTTCTCAGATCTCAACCCTATTGTGCATGTGTGCAATTAGGTGCAAAGGACTGCCCTTTTTGCAGCTGCACAACAGTCATTTCCACATGGTACACTATTTTCAGCATCGTCTAGATAGCAATTCATGGATTTCTGAGGCAAAAGGAGGTAGATAGGTGTGTCTAAGAAACAGGCAACTCAAATTATTGTTGTTTTTGTGTATGTTGATGTAATAATGTTTGTCATCTTCTCTGCCCTTCTGGCAGGTGATAAAGAACACTCTGGATCCAGTGTGGAAGCCCTTTACAGTGCCACTAATCTCTCTTTGTAACGGCGATGTGGACAGAAACATTAAGGTGGGTCTTATGCCTAGCGAACATCACAAAATCGGAAAAATCTCAGATTCGCTCTACATGACATTTAGCATTTGTGAGCTGTTGTTTTGTGAACGGAGAGGTGCACACATTATGACAGATGAGGCTCACACTCACTACACAGTATTTCACCCAGACGAATCTGTGACAAAGCGTGCCTGCTGACAAGATCCTGCTGTTTCACAAAAATAAATGTGAGAAGTGAGTTTATCACATGCCAAACTGGAGCCTGAAAAACTTGCTATAGTTCTTTTTTTTCTGACCACAGTTTTGCAGAAACAAGAAAGTAGGGAATGAAAAAAGTTCTGTAATTAGTATGAATAAATCAATTACCCAATAATTTTCACACTTCACATCAAGAAGCATTCTGTGCTGTTGCCAAAGCTCTGCTGGGCTCCTTTCGCTTTTCTGAGCTTGAGAGCATAGAGGAGGAAGGTGCTGCAAATACTGCATGAAAAACCTCATAGTCATGAATCTAACATGGTTCTTTAGAGAGCCAAAAGTGGTTCTTCTATAGCACACGTGTCAGGCTCCAGTCCTCATAGGCCAAAACATTGCAGACTTCAGCACACTGCCTCATTAAACTCACCTGATTCAGCTCATTAGCTAATCAGCAAGGCCTCCATGAACTGAATTCAGAGTGTTAGATCAAGGAAAACACTAATATCCCTCTTAAACACTAATAACTTTGGCCTGGATGGTCCCCAGTGTGACATGTCTGCTCTATAGCATTGCTCAAAGAACTCTTTGTAGGACCTTTTTTAAAGACTGTAGTGGTGGTGAATGACTGAGCAGCCTCTCTGTCAATATTTGCGATGCCTTTTCTCCAAAAAACTTCATCATGGTTGTTATTATGCTAGTTGCTCACACCCCACTCCCTGAGAGTTTCCTCTCGCAGTGTCATTGGCTATTGCTCATCGCTGTTCTGTTGTAGTGCTCACAGTACACAATTGTTGAGAATTTCAAACACACTTGAAAATATTGAGGCATCTGTGACAGCTCACAGCGGAGATCTCAGCTCTGAACCATTCACACTACTAGGGGTGGGTGATGCCACTAATTTTCATTCCGATTTGAGACAGAGGAATACCAATCTTAAGGTCCAGATTTAAAGGTCTTCTAGTGCACATGAATAGAGAAAGCGTCTTTGTGTGTCTACAGTACAAATCACAAATCACACAGTAAACTACTACATGAAGGGACTGTTTAGTGGTGCAAAATAACTCCATATGATCTGCTATTGTATTCCATTTGTCTCATTTGGCCATGTTTATTCGTGAGAGGTGGTACAGGGCAGAAGAAAAAGTAGTTCCTGCACATTTTATTTCCTCCAATACTTTTTTTTTCAGTTTTTCAGCATCAATGAGGCATTATAATGTAACTAATTATAATATGAAAATGAATTAAATAAAATAATTTTTAAAAAATCAGTAAAGTTAGGGATGCACAATCATATCAGTATCAGATTTTCTACGTTACTAAATGTCTATATATCAATATTTGCATTGATAGATATCTAAAAGACTGAGACAGAGATGAAAAAGAGAACCTAAATAAGTGTCCTCTCACTAAATAGGTTAATTTTGCTCTTTTGGGCACAAAAATAGTGGACACAGGCAGCATTATGTCATCTACCTTTCTCAGATATTCCGAATTTTGTCTACAACAGGGAAATCGGGGCAAAAATCATGTAGCGTTGACTGTTTTGAACCTGGGCTGCCTCAGACTTGAGAAAGTGTTTGTTTTCTCAGGTGCTGTGCTATGACTATGATAATGATGGAGGCCACGACTTTATTGGGGAGTTTCAGACCACTGTCACCAAGATGAGTGAAGCGCAGAACTCAGTAGAGGTGAGCTGCCTTAAAGCCATACCACTAATCCTACTATGGGCCTTACTACAGATCTTGACATGAGTCCACCCATAAAGCGTCCACTGACAGATCATTTCCATCATTCTGGAGGCATTTGGTTGTCACGCTCAAGCTCTAGATGCAGAGCTCATTTCTTATGGGTTTCTGGCAGTCATTCTAATGCATAATGTGTGAATACTGTCTGTGCTTCATTATCTGACATAATGAAGCTGAAAAAGAGGGAGGAAAACAATGAGCAAAAGACAGCGATGCACTCAGGCAGTCATAGGTGGAAAATACAAAAGAGCATAGTAAGTGGGAGAGATGAAAGCAAGTGAAATGAGGAAATAGGAAAAAGGCATCCTATTCTGGGTTGCAGATCACTCTTCTTAAATGCTGCCTTATTTACCAGAGCAGGCACGTGCTGCCTGGTGCAAGCATGTGTATGTATGTGTCCTTACAGAAAATAGCAGTGGATGGAATGCGTTACCTCAGCATGCAGTGTTGACAAGCATCTGCAGCATGTTCAAGCAGTTTTCAGCTATTTCAGCCTGTTGATTTTGTGTCATTTCTGAAATGGAGCTAGTCCTTTCTGTCATTTCCATTTTACCCCTTCAGTTCACAGTAAGCCCATATCTGAGTGCTGTAGCGCTGTGACTCAGAGAGGGCTGCTCGTGCTCACAGAAGAGCCTGGAGGCTGTCGTTTCTGAACAGAGGACATGTCGGTTTGAGAGGTTTCCCGTCAAGAACGTTCTCACATACTCCTCACTCACACAGACACAGCCAAAAGGCTGTTTAGCGCGAGTCTTCAAAAAGATTGGATCTGAGACCGAGTAGTGGGCTTATAAATGTTAATATGCATCAGTGCATTGTTATGTAGAAATCTGAAGGAAGACATTTTGCTGCATTTATTTTGGGATGTTAGAATTGATTATAATTGATCACAGCAGTATTCATTCTGTGTGTTCACATTTTGGTGGAAAAAAAAAGATCTCAAATTTCAAATGGAAAAGTTATATGTTATTAAAAAATATGTTATTTTTTTTATTTGATAATTGAACAAATTAAGCTGGCTTCAATTATTTTCTCCAGTTCTTGGTTTTGCAATCATATGTTTACACTGTGTTTTTGTTGGTTGGATTTGTTGAGGCAAATGCATATAAGTAAAAGAAAGCATGAAACACATTTATCTAGACTTGTCGAACAACTTTGTTTGTTTATTTCAGTTTGAGCTGTTTCACAGGCTCAAAAAGAAGGTTCAATGTTTAGGTCTCCAATGAAGATATGATGAGTAGTAGATAATTCACTCATATCCTCGGAAGACTCATCCTTCACCAAGTTTTGACTGACTTCTCTTCAAATACTCTTTTCTTGGCTTGTAATCATCAGGTTCATGCACTTAGTGAACGGTCTTAAGCACAACCCATGTCACATGTCCTTCCACACATTGTGTGCAGTTACACATTTCCACCAGAGAGGTCTCCAGATATAGCTTTAAATTGTTAATCGTAATTATTTGAATGGTTATTAATTGTCAGCTAACCTGGTGTATTGTTTTTAATGTCCATGTTCACTACTGGGTAATTCCTTTGGTCCCATTTGTTTATTTAGTGTGTAAGTGAATTGAATCATGCTGAAATTGGAGATTGACTAATTTCCTGCCTAATTGTAATTGTTTCTAATCATTATTCGGTATGAGATTTTACACCCCTAGCGTTTGTGTGAGGCATGTTTGGAGATCTCTAGGAACCTGTATTGCTCTCAGGTGTGTTTGAATTATATCATCATTCTCTCTGTGTCCCACCCTGCAGGTGGAGTTTGAATGCATTAATCCTAAAAAACAGAAGAAGAAAAAGAACTACAAGAACTCTGGCATCATCATTCTGAAGTCATGCAAGGTAAAGAAACACTAATGCCATTCACCCTCCCAACCAATCAGTCAGCGTCGTTAGAATTAACCAGTAAAATGAGGACAATACATAGCGCCTTTGAAATAATATATGCACATTAAAGCATTTTCCATACAGCTCATGAGTCTGCTTACTTAATTGAATTTTTCGTGATGCTGGTTATAATTGTGGCTTTGCTGTAGGCAGAGATTAGCGTAATGGTTCTAAATCCTCCATTAAATAACACGTATTAATATCAGCACAAAACACCTGTCACTCCTGAGCTGTCAACCATGAGTGTAATCGCCTCTGCCCGTGCGGCCAGCCATAAAAGTGGGGAAAAAGACTTAATTATTTTCAGTTGTCACCAGTTCAACTCACATCACATGCACACGCAGGGGCTACGATGAAGCCCACTCTGTCTGGTGTTATTTTGTATACAAACTAGACAAAAGGGTGCTTTTTTGGAAGCGTGTAGCTGACCGTGTGTTGGTCTGATGCTCCTCAGATTACGAGGGATTATTCGTTCCTGGACTACATCCTGGGAGGCTGCCAGCTAATGTTTACTGTGAGTATGATCTTGGTTTCATGCCCTGGATGAAGTCCCCTTCACCTGTGGTCTCTTTTATGATCTTGCCCTAGCCAACTATTTAATACACAGTTCTGTCATATATTCAGTACGTTCTATTTAATACCTATTTTAATAGGAAGCAGGGAAAACAGGGTACAAACTAACACGGGGTAAAATGTCACATGGATATTTTATGTAGTTAAACAGCTTCCAGTAGAGGAGGCTTTTATTCCTGTTCTCATATTCTAATCACATGCAAATCAAAGTTTGACAGCAATCAGACAGATCAGGAATCTCCAGATTGACCCTGAAAACTGTTTTTATACCAAAAAAAAGGCACAAGTGTTGTTTGACTACTGAGTTTATGAATAAGTAATAAAAATCACACCAATATTGTTTAATCCCCCTCTTCGTGGCTGTAATCTGTTTTGAAGCATTTAAAGAGCTCACAGTGCCAGCAAGTCTAAAGTACAGCCTCCACACAATGGGGTTAGTTTTAAGGTTGTATTACAACTAAACTTCCCTAAATAAACAAAGAGGAAAAATTCATATCCCTTTCATATACAGACATATGCAAAGGTGAATGTGAAAATCAGTACACATCCTCTACAGAGAACACACTGCTGCACATTTTAATACGTAATTTACTGTTTATTTGATGAATTCAAGATATTAGAAAAAAATGCCCTGTCTAAAGTTATGGCACATTTTCTATTTTATTATGTTCCAGCAAAAAAAAAGTGGAAATTATGCACTACAGTATAAAAGTATATAGTAAGAAAATGCCATATTTAAGTGTTCTGTAGAGGAAGTGTTAATTTAACTGAAAAAATCTACAAAACGTGTTAGGGGTGTTCTAACTCATGCATATATATATATATATATATATATATTTGTGTTTTGCTCCGACTAGCCACATTTTATAACATTAATCCTGCGTGTGTTGAGTTACTTGAAACTCACTCACTCAGAATTGGGCACTCACTCTGCATTCGGCCCAATTCTTCACAAACGGTAGACGCTGTAATCAAAGTTTGTATGTTCATTTGTAGCAGAAATGTGCTTGTTGTTTGCATAAAAACATCATTAATCTTATGAAAAAACAAAAGGTTGTGCTATGCTCCCTCCTTCAGAAGATGAGAACATTCACGTGATGATAAATTTAAATTTGGAAGATGTGTTGATGCTCAGTCAGCTGATGTGTTGATGCTCAGTCAGCTGATGTGTTGAAGCACGTTAGTCTAACCACTCTTTTGAATCGTCACTCCAAACATAGTAGTGCAGCTGGCAGGTGAATGGTCATTATAGGCTGCATGACATCACTGTATTGTTTTGATGTCATTGGGCATTGCTGTCATTAAGAAGATGTTTTCCTCAGATGGAGCTGGAACATTCTGTTCCAGTACTATTTTTCACGCTACTGTTGTTGAACACATTTTTCAGAACACTACAATTGTGTGCTTAAAGGTGCGACGGGTGAGCTACTGAGGCTTCTATCTGCGCTGCGTCTCAATAAAGAGCATCTGTATATGGTCTTTTTTTTCTTCACGTAACTCAGTCACTGGGAAGAAATGGCACAGAAAATGAGTGAAACGCATGGGTTGCTATAGTGACAGCATTCTGCGCTCAGAGTGCCGTGAGAGACAGTGAAAGAACTGATGTACTGGAGGCTTGGAGGAAAACAATTTGAGGCGCCTTCATCGTATGCCATCTCTTAAGATGCACATATTCTGTAGATGCATTGTTGTTTTCTTCTGAAGTTTACCAACCTTCTCGGCTGCGTTTTGAAGGCTACGCTGGCCCATGACTCCGATAACAGCTTGCGTTTATGTCCGCTGCTGTGCTGCACTCTTTATTTGGAGAAGGAATTGAAATTCTGTGTGCAGATCCCAGGCTCAAAGTAGGAATGCCACCAGGAAGGGTGTCTGAAAAAGGGAAAAAAAAACGTGTAACCTAAATCCATGATTACTCCAGCAGCCGCTTCTGCCTCGCGGATTTATTTCCCGCCTTTAATAAGTCAGGGATAGATATTCACATGTGTGAAACTCAGTCCTCAAATCCCTTCTCCACAGCTCCCCTAATCTGCTTCTTTGTCAGAGAGAGAGGGAGAGGGAGAGAGAGGGAGTATTGCAAGAAGTACTTGCAGTTAGTTCATTTGAAAAAATATCTTTTGGGCCGCAGCGTTCAGTCAGTCTTATGCTGGATTAAATGGAGGCCATTTGATTTCCCATGGTGTATACATGTTCTGCCTGCATTAATAATGCATAAATGTGCTGTACAGCTGTTAACCAGCAGCACTGGATGGACTGGGGGTTGGCAGTGGGTAACCAGGTCTTGGGAGAAGAATAGGGGAAGGGAAGTGTTTAGGCAGTAGACAGTTCGTTTTCTGTTATACAAACAATGAGAAGAAGAGATTGAACTGCGTGAAGTAGGTGCTGTAATTGAGAAAGTTGACCGATCAGGCATTGTAAAGCTCTGCTGTTTAGCACAATGCAAGTTCCAGTTAGACAATATTAAGGGAACAAACTGCATAACAAGTTCTTCCACTGGCACGAGTGCTGTGCCAAGAAATAACAGTGATTCTCAATCTCAGTCCTAGAATCTGCGTAATTCAGTGGTTGAGATGTAATTAAAGTCATTCAGAGTGGTTTGATGTGCAATGATTCACTGTAGAGAAACATACTTTACAGTGGTAGTGAAAGAAACCAGAGGTCACAATGTCTACAACTCAATTTCATTTGCTATTCAAAACCACCAGTGAACCTACACGTCTTCTGAGTTTTTATATGTAATGGTGATGATGGTAAAATAGTGGTAAATCTGTAAAAAAAAAAAAAAAAAAAAGTTTTCTATGGGGACTATCATGAAATCAATGGGCCTCATGCACTGAAATCAATGGGCCTCATGCACTGAAATCAATGGGCCTCATGCACTGAAATCAATGGGCCTCATTCACCAACTGTTCTTAAAAAGATTTTTTTCAGCCCATAAAATTATTATTATTTTCTTTTAATATTAGCCCATTTCACTATGAACGTGACTACAGTTCCCCCCATGCACTGTAATGTAATATGTGCTCCCACCCCCTCCTCAACAACAATCTATAGGACTGCACCAGAAAAACAAAACAACAAAAAAGGATGCCAGGTGTCCAGTTCAAGCGAATGAGCAGTTCTAAAAAATGTACTATATTTTTTGGGGACGTTTAATGATGCTTCGCCACGACAGAATGTTGAGTAAAAATGAAATGTAAACACAGCTGGCCCACAGATTTGTTGAGATTTTTAATATATCCTATTTAATGGTTGAGTTTGACCCCCCTTTCCATTAGATACCATTAGAATAAAGCAAGCATCAATGCAGTGACAATGAACAGGAGTTGTTGTTGTTTTTAAAAAGGTGGTTGATATTTTGAGCTGGTTAGATGAACACGCTTCGGCTTAGTGCCTCCAGCCTATGCTTGGATTTGTTCAATTCCATCAGCAGCACACTTGTGATCATCCTACATTAAAATTAAATCAACAAATAATGCCAGTCTGTCACAAGGAGAAGTTTGAAAATGTGACACAGTAACGTACATAAATTAAAAATATGAAAAAAAAAAAAAAAAGAAATGTTTCCAACGTGGGTTTCAGCAACACCATGATCTTAGCATATGTATCTTCAGTGCTGTTGGAAAATATCTCAGTTGGCTCCTCATGAAGCTGCTTGAGGGAACATCAAGAGTGAGTGTCAAGCTGCATCATGACGGGGGGTGGGGAGGTGGGGTGGGGGGGTCTCATTTCTAAAAGAATTCATAATTGGATATCAATTTGTTCAACATGTTTTGGGTCACTGTAAAATTACATGTGGAAACTTTGATGTCTTCACTGTTATATTGAAATATTCAAAATGGTTTTATGAGGCTAATGTAGCTTAAAAGTAATGGAAATCTATTATTTAAGCCATTCCTTTAAACTTGTGCATGTTAGGGGTCAATTACCAAGACTTTCAAGAGATTTTTGTCTATAACACGTAGCAGTAATCTGATTCATCACTAGTCTTTGTCTAATGTGTATCATGCTCTGTGACTTAATTCTGATCATGTCATGGCTGCTTCTTATGTACTGAGCAGTCCAGCCATGGAGTGGTCACCCTTAGGCCAGTGCAGGCTGTGTGAGGCCAGCCATATGAAATGGTACCCTCATTCTGTCATTTCCTATTTCCTTCCGTTTTTTCACTCTCCTTCTCTCTTTCTTTCTCTCTCTCTCTCTCTCTCTCTCTCTCTCTCTCTCTCTCTCTCTCTCTCTCTCTCGCCCCCTGCTTTCCTTTTATGTTTCTCACTCTCTTTTACGCCTTTCTCCTTCTCTCCCCCTCTTACTCTTCCTTCCTCCCTTTACTTCTTCTTTTCTCTTTCCTTCTTTTCTCTTTCTCTCTCTTTCTACCTCTCTCACTCTCGCCTCTCTCCCCCTGCTTTCTCTCTCTCTCTGTCTCTCTCTCTCTCTCTTATTCCCTCTTCTCCCTTCCATTCACCTAACAGGGCAGCAGTAGAGCCCCAGGCTGGATGGTTCTATAGTAAGTAGGTGTATGTAGTGAGGATAGTGACAGCTCGGGTTAGCAGTGAAGTCATCGTGGGTTGGTAAACACCTTTGTTGTAGGCAGGCAGGCGAGCAGGCAGTGGGGCTGTGGGTTTGCGAGTGCCTGAGGATAGAGCTGTCAAAGCTCAGCTTGAGCAGCTCTGACTTGTAAACCTCCCCAAACAAAGACAACAGTGCCTCTAGCTGCGAGCGTGTGATCCATCTCAAACCAAAAGAGACTCGCACAGCATTGCCGTGTGTCAACAGCTGTGTGTGTTTGTGTTCTAATCCGGTCTAGTCAGCTGCGATTGCTTGCTCAGTAGTGCAGCGCTGGCTAATATGTGCAATAGTATCTAGTAGTGTGATCCTTGTTCCTGTATTCTGCACTTTGTGTTCTGCATTGCTGCTGCTGCTTTCCCCTTGGGCATTAATGAAGTATATCCATATATCTGTTGACAATACAATATAACATCAATATACAAATAAACAGTATGGCCAGATAAAGTTCTCTCTTTATTTCTGTTGTATGAGACAATACAGTATGACAATAGCCAGTAGGGCTGGGTATCATTAGTTCAGTTGCATTTAGTTCACTCAGGTCAAAATGAAAAAGGTAACCATTAATGTATATGTTGTATACAGTGGTGCCACAGTAGTCCCTAGAGCAAGATTTTCCAGTTTCAAGGCTAGGAGGACCCCTTTCTGATGATTTTATTTAAAGGTGAGAAGTTATGTTATGTGTCTCCACATTGTGGCTAAGCTAGCAGTCAGGATTTCTTTATCACCAATGGATGTGTGACATTTTTGCGTAATGCATGCTGGGTATTGTAGTTAGAGAACATAGATTAACAAAACCATAGAAAGTATGCAAAATCATGGATTCGGTCAAATGATTTAGGCTACTCTAGATTTATAAGCTGGGAGAGGAGTGGTATTACCACCTTTAAGGATCTCTTTGATGAAACATTTTGTAGTTTCTCTTCAGTAGTCTCAACATTTAGGCTTCCTAGAACAGACCTTTTTAGATTTTTCCAAATTCGTCACTGTGCACAATCCCTTTTTCCCATGTTTCCGGAATGCCCCCCTGCTCTCCCATGGGAGGACTTTTTTACTGCAAAAACTGAGGGAAAGCTTATTTCTATTTTTTATAATAAGATCTTGTCTTTTCATAAAGTAAAGATTCCTGATGCCAAGACTAAATGGGAAGCGGAGTTAGGACTTGAGATGGACGAGAGATGGTGGACTGAAGCTTTGGCTAGAGTTAACTCTTCATCCTCTTGTGCAAGACTAAACATAATCCAACTGAAAGTTATTCATAGAGCTCATCTATGCAATGCTAAATTAGCACAAATCTATCCGGAGGTTAAGCCAACCTGTCCCCGCTGCGACGAGGACCCGGCAACCCTCTCTCATATGTTTTGGTCTTGCCGCAAACTGGGGAGATTCTGGGATTTTGTGTACTCTACACTTTCAACAGTCTTTAATAAACATCTGAGCCCCTGCCCTCTACTAGCTATTTTTAGTATTTACATCGGCAGTACTCGGTTGAATTCTCGAGAATTAGAATCAATAGCTTTTGCTCTGTTATTGGCAAGGCGGAGAATTCTTATAAGCTGGAAGTCTCGCTCTCCTCCCTCTCATTCCCTCTGGCTAAAAGATGTTGTTTCCTTTTTGCGCCTCGAGAAGATCAAGTTTAGTTTGAGGGGTTCAGTGGACAACTTTTATAGGTGCTGGTCACCTTTCATCTCCTTTTTCAGGTCCAACTTTGGTACTCCCCCCTCTTGAACATGCAATAGTCCCAAGCCCCCCCCCCCCCCTTTATTTATTTATTTATTTATTTTACATTTATGTTTCACTGTTTTCATTTCTCTATTTTCCTTTCATATTATTTTATTTGCATATTGATTCACGATTATAAGGCTGTACTTTGTAATTGTTGTAATTTTTAATGTTTTTTTTTTCTTTCTTTGTATTTGTGTTGTAAGACCTGTAAAAAAGCAATAAAAAAAAAATAAAAAATGATTTAGGCTGAGGGATGCAATGCTGCACTAAAGAATGTTACATAAAATGACTAACACATTAAACCCTTTCATTTGATACCAATTCCTGAGCGATACGTTTTCCAATACAATGCCATTTTTAATTCCAAACTAAAAGTGAGTTTGGGTTAAACCAAAAATGACAGTTAGGTGCTGTAAATGGGTGTATTTACTGACGGCTGTGTTAGGAGCATAAAGGTATTGAATGTCAAACTAGTGCTTTACAAAACAACAGAAATCATTTGATTGATAGCTTCCTTTGAAGAATGAAAAAAAAAATACTTATGTGACTAACTTATAAAAACAAGCCCCATTATGCCAGAAATGATTTTATTAGTTCTGTGGAAATATTTCCACAGGGGGTAAGAAGTGCTTCAAAAATTGTGATGCCATTTGCACAGAATCAACTCATAAGTGGCTGAGTTTGTTGTTCCTAATGTGTTTATATTTATGTATTGCTTTTCTTTTAGCAGTCCTGCCTAAGTTGGATAATATTTTTTAGCAGCTAGTTTTTAGGAAAACGGCATCTGCAAGATTTGTTTGACATTTTTGCCTAATAGTAGGCCTTGTTTACCAAAGCGCTCAGAACAGTAGTGTTAATAGAGCATCAAATCCCAGTGTGCATGTGGAGGCATTCTTAGAAATTCTTTCATTGTGAAATAATAGTATTAATGAAAATCAAAAATGCTTCCTAGATTATTGTTCCTCTGAGATCTCTGATAAATACAGCCTATTATTTGTGTGTGTGTGTGTGTGTTTGTTTGTGTCCATACATGTGTGTGCGTGCATCCCACCAGGTTGGCATTGACTTCACAGCCTCCAATGGGAACCCTAGGGAGCCGTCCTCTCTACACTACATCAACCCGCTGGGCAGCAACGAGTATCTCTCTGCCATCTGGGCCGTGGGACAAATCATACAGGACTATGACTCGTAAGCTGCTATGTTGCTTACACTAGCACTACAAACACACTGTAGTTCCTTTATTTATGTGTACTGTTAACACCTTAAACCATTTGCTTGTTGAGTTATTAATATATCTATTATTCAGTGACTACTATTATTCTGTAAATACTATGGAACTAATACATGTTATGTAAATGTTGTTGAAATAGGCAAATAGAAATACTTTTTTTCTTCAGATTTACTTTTATGTCATCAACATTGCATAGAAAACTCAGAAGACACGTATAAGTTCACTGGTAGTTTTTGGATAGTAAATAAAATGTCTACATTTACGTTGTAGACATTGTGACCCCTGCTTCTTATCACTGCCCCTGATGAACCAACAAACCTCACTGAACAAGGCTGTTTATCTAGAGCATTGAGTTGCGCAGAATTTTCACTGGAATTCCCTTCAAGTATTAAATAAGTAATTGCTTTTAGCTCATAAAGAATATGTGTAGTTGTAAACTGTTCTCAGATTATTGGTCACATGTCTCTTTATTTCTTGTCCACAGAGACAAAATGTTTCCTGCACTTGGATTTGGGGCTCAACTCCCACCTGACTGGAAGGTGAGGAAGTGTGTGTGTGTGTGTGTGTGTGTGTGTGTGTGCGTCTGTGTTTGTATCCGCGTGAAAGAGAATTTGCAGCTTTAGATGTGAGCACCAGTAATTCACCTTGGAGGCTGAAGAGACGAGGATAGCAAAGTAAAAAAGGCAAGAGTGACTATGAAAGGCAGAAAAGGCAGAAATTGAGAGCTGAATACATATAATACATGCATATCTCAGTGATTATGCAACTGTCATCCCATCTGGGTTGCCATGGCACTGGACTGATAAAAAGGACAAGTGAGAGAGGAAAGGAAGGCAGAGAAACAGGAGGAATGTGTAGTACCCTTTAGAGAAGAGTTCTAGATTTCAGCACAGCTTCACCCTTTAAAAAAAGGAAAGGAGTCAGTTAGGATCAAAGAGGAGTAGGAGAGGAGTGGACACAGTATGGAATAAAGTGGGTTTTATTACATCTTTAATCAAACATTAGCCATTAAAGGCTTTAGGAATGTTTATTATTGTCGCTCTGTCTCAGTGTTTTTGGTTTTGTCCCCTAATATTACAGGTTTCTCATGAATTTGCTATCAACTTTGACCCCACAAATCCATTCTGCGCAGGTGAGAACACACATAAGTGCTCTGTTATATCCTTGTGTTTCAGGTTCAGTGGGTTCTCTAGTTCTCCAGCATAAAGCGAAATATATTTGTGATATGCAGGCAATAAAAATCAAATGTATTCAAGATTCCCCACATGTAATCTAGAAACAGTTTAGAACATGGCATCTTTTTGCACCTATTTTTAAGTAAGTGAGCAAAAATATTGGAACATATGACTCACAGGAATTTCTTGTTGCCTAATTGTGCCTATTTAGATTGATAGTTTTAAACTGTTCAAAGAAGAAATATAGTGCTCCGGTGTGATGGATGGATGGATAGGCTAACATTTGGAGAAATAAAGAATCTGCATTTGGCCTAAAACATACAAATTCATCAGTCCAGCATGGTGGAGGTAGTGTCATGGCTTGGGCTTGTCATGGCTGCTTCTGGAATAGGGTCATTAATCTTCATTGATGTTGTAACTAATGATGGAAGCAGCAGAATTGATTTAGAACTGTACATTCTGCCAATTTACAGAGAAATGCATTCAGTCTAACTGGGGGAACTTCATCATGCAGCAAGACACTGACTACAATACACTGCCAACACAGCAAAGGAATTAATCAGGGGGAAAAGTGAAAGGTTTTAGACTGATCAATCCAATGACCAGACCTTAACCCAACTGAGCGTGCATTTGACCTTCTGAAGAGGAAACTCAATCCCAGTCATGCGTTCTCTCAATCCCAGATGTGTTCCCTGTGCAGCGAAAACAAAGGAATTAGCCTTGACTAAATCATCACACACTTGCTTCGAGCTCTTATTCAAACGTAGAGTTGTGTAACTTCAAATAAACTTGCTTATGTTGTTTCTATAATATACTCTGTAATATGAGATTGCACAGATATGGGAAGTTTTGCCTGATGCTGTTATGCTATTTTTCATACCCGCCAATACTGATGCTGATGCATTAATATTTATAAACTATAGAATGCTAAATCTGCCTGAATGACCATTACAGAAAACATTACAGAACACTTTACAAAAATAGTAAAACAAATTAGATGCAATATGTAAGCACAGTAGCCCAGCATCGCCTGAACATTCTGCTCTTTCAGAGTACAATAAGTAGATCTTTAAATTTCAGTTTTAAATACTGTATCAGTCAAATCAAATCAGTGCCAATCATTTTTAAGACCTTATCTGCCCATATTGATTTGCTTCCAATATTATTTTGCATCCTCAATATAATATACTGTTATCTGTAAAAAATTAATTTACTACTTTTTCCCAATTTTATCTTAAATCAAGTCTATTTGAAATGACCTTACAACTCCCTGCTGTTTGAGGCACCTCTGGAAGACATTTCACTTTGGGGGTTTAATGGTTTCCTGTTTGTATGCCAGTTGTGTTTTTTTTTTTTCCCACCACCTGTTTACTTCCTCTATACCGGATAACCTGGTAAATCTGAAAATAAAACACCACATTGGTTAAAATAACAAAACATGTAAAATGTATCCAAACCTAACCAGTATGAGGAAAACGTTACAACACAAAAACAATAGAAAAAATTCTTCTATGAGGAGAATTAATTAGGACAGCCCTGTTCTCACATTGCGTTATTTCTTTCCGCTGCTTATTTGAGAACTGACCATTAAATTTGTCGATTCTAATTTAACTACTGGCAGGTGTATCTGACAGCACTGTGCAGCTCTGCATTAAATTGTGTCCACAAATATATTAGCTCCCTAAAATAAGTATCAGTCATATTTTATACTGGCCAGGTCGTAGTATTTAATCATTCAGTTAATTGTCATGCTGGTTACTCAGTGCTAATTGGTGGGATGTAATCTTTAATTAATTGTTAACTACTTTACCTTTGTAGAAAAAGTGCAAAATCAAAGAAGCAAAGATCAGACTCCAAATGTGTCTTGACTGATCAGCTACATTTAGGGAGAGTCAAATTGTGTAGATTTAATTTTTTAGTCAAACTGTTCCTTTAAATGTTGTGTGGTGAATCCCTAAAATTACTGTCTGGGATGTGTAGCACTAATAGTTGTTAATGACTGCTTTTGTATGCTGTGTGCAGGTGTTGAGGGCATCGTTCAGGCGTACTCAAACTGCCTGCCTCACATCCGCTTTTACGGCCCCACCAACTTCGCCCCCATAATCAACCACGTGGCCCGTTTTGCCTCCCAGGCCCTGCAGCAGGACACGGCAGCGGTGAGAGCAACACAGCCACATCCCACATGTTTAAAGGGAAATTTGGGAAATTCTACCAGTTTTTAAAAATGTCTATGTAATTTAACCTTTGAAATATAATCAAGGTCATTCAGACTGGTTTAAAGTGAAATGGTTAATTGTAGAGAAATGCACTGACTCTGTTTTACAGTGGTGGTGATATGAACCAGCTATCACAATATCTACAACACAAATATAGCCAATTTTTACTATTCGGCCAATTAGTTAACCTACATATCACGTTTTTATATGTAAGGTAGATAATGACAAAGTTCTTGATGTGACGGCACTCGGTCTGAAAAATACGTTTTCTTTGGGGACCATTTTTTCCTTGCATGGTCTTGCATGTACTTCTCTACCATTCATATATTTAATAATAAATGAATAAAAAGCTTTCCTTTATTGTATCTGAACTATTTTAAGTTGTGGAGGTTGTTTCGTAACCATTTGGTGTAACAGCTTTTTGGGAGAGAGTGAAAAATTCTGTTTTGTTTGTTTCTGTAGAACCTCTCATTCTGTAGAACCTCACACCTTAAACCACTATGAATGACCTTGTTTACATTCTTAACCATTTAATTACACAGAAATTGATGGAATTCCTAAACGCATTCTCCAAGTGCTTTTATGTATTGAAATGGTAAATGGAAAATTTCCGTATCGTGGATTTCAGCACGTGGATGGAAATGTTTCTTTTTTTAAACGGGTATTTTAATGCTGACATCTGACAGTGTTGGCTAGGTCATCAGTTATTATGAGCAGAAGGAAAGGTACTAGGCAAGACATTAATGGTTACTCATTTACATGAATGGAAAGGTGGTCACTGCTTAGTATGTGTATGCATGTGTTTAGTGTTTGTATGTGTGTATCTGCGTGTGAGTGTGCTTTGGGTTAATGGCGTTCCGGTGCGTTTTTCTGATCTCAGCTGCAGAATCACTCCCTTTACAAGAACATAAGAAAGCAGTGCTATGGATCCACACCCATCTCACATAAATCCCTTCAGAGCACTTTCCATCCACTCCTGCCAGTGGAACAGTGCTCCTCTGTGCACTGCTCCACATGCTGCCAAGCGGGCCTGTGAAAGGTCGTCAATGTGCTGGGTGACTACAACATTGCAGAAATGTGTAAGCAACCTTCGAGAGTAGGCTGATGAAAACAATGTGCCTCTGTTGGTCTGCATAGCCCCATAGTGTTACGCTAGTCAAATTCAGCTTGTTCTGTGGGCTCTTTCTAAAAGCATGCATTGTCAGCTTGAGCTTTCATAGGGGAAGTCAGTAATGTACACTGTAATATATACATGAGGGTGTCCATTTTAAAGCATGGCTCTCAGAAGAACTGTAAGAGATACTACAGAAGAGGAATTTCAGGGATGTCAACCTGCAGTGTTACATTTCCTATTGATGATCATTTATTTCTGCTTTGCTGTTATTGTCTCATTTTAGAAACTCATTTTTAAACTAGCACACCATGTGGTTCTTCTTCCAGGTTACTTTGCTTTTACAGTATAGTCTAGCAAACAGTGACTGTGACTAGAGCACAGAATTTCAGCTTTAATTTTAAGTGTGTTTTATGTCTCGACCACATAGGAATCAAAGTCAAATCAAATCAAATTTATTTGTAGCACTTTTTACAACGGATGTTGTCACAAAGCAGCTTCCCAGAATTCCAGAAAAGACAAAGTTTTAACAAGAATGTAAAAAATGTAAAAAACCCCCAGGCGGGCAAGCCAGGGGCAACAGTGGCAAGGAAAAACTCCCTCAGAACTGAGGAAGAAACCTTGGGAGGAACCAGGCTCACCAGGGGGGACCCATCCTCCTCTGGTCAAACTACCTACAAGTGATTATACTACTAATATTAATAGCAGTAGTATTGGTAGTAGGAATAGCCAGGAGTCTATGAAAACATCAGTGTAGGGTGGGCAGCTAGTCCAAGGCAGGTGGCGGTAGCCAAGATCTTTTATAAACTACCATAAAGAGAAGAGTACGTCAACCAAACCTTAGATGGTTTACCACAAGACTTCTATCACTATCAGTTTAAATCATTGGTGGACTGGAAAGGTCATCTTAGTTTGCTAAGGAAGTGTTTATGGTTCAAATAATTCCACATGTGGCCCAAATGACCCAAATAACTATTAAAGCAATGTGGACCAAAAAGTGGAATATGCTTCACTGGCCAAGTCAGCAACCTTACCAGATTCATATTAAGCATGAATTTCAGTTCATGAACACTGAAGGTAAAAGCCCCCAAAACAGGCATTAACTGGAAATGGCTGTATTACAGAATCTGGTAACGCCTGTAGGTTACAGACTTCAGGTAGTTAATCAGTTGCAAAAGACTGATACATACCAAGTATGTGACATGGCCTACAAGATTATGTCCAATTACATTTGTCGCCCATGATATCTACAGATAGGTGATATATAAAATTCCAAATAAATGAGTGAAGAAATATTGAGTGCAGATGCTTCTAGACAGGTCTTCTTCTTCTTCTTCTTCTTCTTCTTCTTCTTTCGGCTGCTCCCTTTAGGGGTCACCACAGCGGATCATCTGCCTCCATCTTGCCCTATCCACTGCTTCCTCTACTTTCACACCAACCATCTCCATGTCCACCTTCACTACATTCATAAACCTTCTCTGAGGTCTACCTCTTCTCCTTCTACCCGGCAGCTCCATCCCCAACATTCTATGACCAATACATCCACTATTCCTCCTCAACACATGTCCAAACCATCTCAACCTGGCCTCTCTGGCTTTTTCTCCAAACTGCTCCACCTTCACTGTCCCTCTGATCTGCTCATTTCTAGACAGGTGTAGTGCATTAATTAAGCGATTAACATCAATAGGCGTGATTATTGGAGCATGGAGGTCAGAAGCTTCAGTCACAAAGACTGCTCAACTGGTTAGAGTTTTCGTAAGAACAGTAACTAAACTCCCCATTACACCTGCATTAAGATCTGTGGGAGGGACATTAGTAAATAGGGGTGGAAATGTCAGTCGAAAGCACATATTCAGTGAGCATGATGCTTGTGAATTAGTGATATATAAAGAAAAACAGAAGAGGAATGTCAGCACCGGACTTGATCAGATTGTCTCATAAGAATAGAAGGGCTGCAGTGCATAAACTCCCCATTACAAAGGCCAATGCACATTTGTGAGTTCAGCAGTGCAAAAACCATAGTCACTGGTCTGCAGAGATGGAAAACGATGGGTTTATCATATTCTACACATGTGGCGACTGTATGTATGGCGCACACCAAGGAAACAGTACAGGGCTGATTGTTTGAAGGGACTTAATTAAAACAGAACAAGCTGTATTGAACACCTCTTAGATTGGACCCTGCACCTATTTTAGTGGATCTGGATCCACCTCTTGCAAACCACTCAACATATTGTAAAAAAAAGTTGTAAAGTTAACTAAAATTAGTGCGCAGTGTTGCCTTGTTCTACAGTCCTGCTACTGGGCATGCAGGGAAAAAAACAGCAATAGAAACAACACTGATGCTGTTTATCACTCACAAGTGCACTGATATTGCTGTGATTCCTCATTCCGTTAAAGATTTTACTAATGCTCAGCTAAACCTCTGGATTGTGAGTAGTACCAGTGCCAGAACTCTTATTTTTCATGGGTGCCACAAATTCATTGGTGGGCCAAACCTCGAATTTCAGTCTTAAAGTAGTAACATCACCATACTAGAAGGCATCTGCTACATGTCACAAAAGCTCAGAACCCACAACAGAAAGAAATTCACGATTCAAGATTTAAGAGTTTTATTGTCATATGCACAGCAGATACAGGCAGTTACACTGTACAATGAAATTCATACTTTGCTGTTCCTCCATTCACCAAATATACTCTTAAGAGAATAATAAAAAAAAAGAAAATATAAGAATGACTCTAAAAACAGTAGTAAAAAGTAAAAGTAAAAATGTACGGTATGAAAGTTGAAATAAAATTAAAGTTACACGTGCGTATGTGCAAATATGTAGAGCAGCTGTTCATAAAGTGCATCAAGTAACAGATAACAGCATGCTTTGATAAGTTATGTCCAACATAATATTATTTGGTTATATACAGTATGTTATATGAAAAATTTGTTTAGTTATTAGTTAAATGGACCCTTTTATTTGTCAATATCAAATGTTACATATTTTTTTTAACCTGTGATTTTTGTTCATTTGCACTACTACCACTGCTTGGGACATTAATCCACTTTGAGCGCTCACACATTAGAATCTGTATGATGCAAGAGTTTTTGTTTAATGCTTAAGTGCCTTGGTGACACCCATGTTACTTGCAAAGTTTAATCCTATGGAAAAACCCCACTTTTTTTTTTTTGTTGTTATGGGATGTCCCCCCGCCACATTAGCCAGCTGGATCCATCACTGCTCAGTGTTTCGCACCTCATCATTCACAAATTAAACCCTGTGCTTGACCCCTATATTGAGGGGTTCTGGTTACTGTACATTTACTTGAGGAACCGGTACATAAAGAAACAAAAAGTGGAAACCAGAAAGAACAAATAGTTCACTGTATACAAAGTTATTCTGGCTGTTTAGATGATCTCTACCATGATGACAAAGCCCCCATCCACAGGGCATGAGAGCATAATGGTAACTAGCTATGAAAACACCGCAGTAGTCTCAGAAGGGTTTTGACATCCATTCATAATAATAATAATAACAATTATTTATTTTTATATAGCGTTTTATCAAGGACGCTTACAATTCAAAGTACATAGATAACACACTTAACACAGACAACAAGAGCACAATAATACAAACAAAAAGACAAGGCAGTATATAGGAGGTCATATGAAAGAGCATAACAGACTGAGGGCAGGTTATGAGTTTGGTGAGGCAGACCAGTTTATAGAAGAAATGCTGGATAATGACAGGGTCAGACATTGAAGGCATGAGGGAGGTTATAGGCAAGTGCGAAAAGATAAGATTTCAGGTTAGACTTGAATATGGAGAGTGAGTTGGATTGTCTGACCAGTAGTGGAAGAGAGAGATTTATACAATTATGATGTAGACAGTTCATAAGATTTAGGGGTTATAGATCTACCCAGTCAAATAGGAATGGACTATGTATTATTATGAAATTTGATTTGTTTTCTGTGAGTGCTGTCGTGTGTATTATGGCCAATGAAAACCAAAACCTGTCAAGCAAGCCCTGCCTTATTTCATCAGCCTTCCAATCACTGCTTAGCAACCGTTGCTACCCTAAGTTGACTCCAGCCTGTGGTTCATTACCAGCATCTGTCATGTTTGTACCTAGCGTGAGAACACCTAGTCCTCGGTTGTGTTGAAAGGGTTTTATGAGATTCAGCGAGGCAAAAGCAACGAGACTACCCAATCAGCAGTGTCTCAGAACAGCTGAGATTTGGCCACAGAGGTAACAGCCTGCTCTGCTTCTCTGTATTAGACGCTACGCTGCCCAGAGCAACTTTGCCATCTCGAGATGTTAAGGTATACAACACACATACTATAACATACGACATAGCTGTGATATAAATGTAACGGTTTATGAAGGTAATTAACAGATTATACATATTTTTTATTTAGACCTCTCATAAAGTTGCTAGTGAAGTCAACATTCTTTGGCCAGGTCCAGTAGCTGCTACATTAGCCATTAAATGAAAAATTAAAGTTGTACTGTGTTACTTCAACATACTCCAACCAACATGAACAAAATTGAACAGTGAACAAAATTCACTGTTAATTATCATATTGATGATGTAGCATTATGTAACATAATTAAGAAATCAACATACAATTGGCTGTATTTTTATTTTTCTCATTAACTGTATGAGTAACCTAGATTTCCTGTAAGCTAGAGTTTGGTAGAGACTATATATATATATATATATATATATATATATATATATATATATATATATATATATATATATCCATCCATCCATTTTCTAAGCCGCTTCTCCGTCAGGGTCGCGGGGGGGAGCTGGAGCCTATCCCAGCAGTCATCGGGCGGAAGGCAGGATACACCCTGGACAGGTCGCCAGTCCATCGCAGTATATATATATATTTATATAAAATATAGAGTATATGTTCATTGTGTACTTTTTCAGCAATCAGTCAGGATTGAGATGTTAGAGAAAAAAAAAGAAGAGCAGGTAAATAAAATAAAATCTGATTTAGTATAGTATTCACCGTGTATTTTCAGCCTAAAAAAACATGTAAATAAATAGTTTTTAAATCATTCATTAAATGATTAAATGGATTGGAACTGGTTAATGAGTTAAATCAATGTCTGGAAACAGTAACAGCAGTTTATAAAAGAATGAGTGGATGGAAAAGGAACCAACAAAACGAAAAGGTGCATAACAGATATGGGTTGGTACAGTGGAGCAGTTACAGGGAACAAATTGAGGAGAAACTGACAGTTGATGTAATAAATATTCAACAGTTTATTCACAGTGAGATGTAGGTCACTTTTGTACAAAATTACCTCACTAAAATTTTCATCCTAGCTACAGCCCTGCGCTAGGGGTCACTGAGTGGTTTAATGAGTATGGATATTATGTATTTCATATGGCATGGCCTTTGCATGGTTTGCCATCTTTCACTAACTTATCTTGCTCTAGTTGTTTTTTTTACAGTTCACTCCTCAAAAGGAGTGAACTGTAAAAGCACAGGGGGATGAGGGGCTGTGTTAAACCTTGAACGTTACATGATTTGCATTTATTGTTAAGCACCAGCATCTCCTGGTTTTAGTTCTAAAAAAAAATTTGTTAGGAATCTACGAGAGTTTTAATTCTCCTGAGTTCAAAAGCGTTTAAAGACTAAGCTTATCAATACTAAATAATGAAACGAACACCAGCACAATAGGTATTTGATTCTTTGTTTTTTTCCAGCCTTGAATTAAAGCTGACAGTATGTACTTCAGCCTCATAGTACTTGTTTCATTTCAATCCAGCGTGCTATGTGCGTCAAATGAGTCAAAACAAAATTTAAGTTGCTGTCCAGTTACTTAAGTATCTGCCAAATCAAAAGCTCCCTGTTGTGTCATATGATTTGCATCTTGCCACATCTCTGAAGGCACTCTTCATAGTAAAGCATGAATTCAAGTAGAGATTCATTATCAAGTTGTTGGATGTGCAGCTTGTTAGGAGTACGCTATGGGGCTTCTCTCTCTTCCCTGCATGGGTGTACAAGTGCCTGTGATTGAGTCATCTTAAAGCCAACCCTGTTTGAGCAGTGTGCATATGCAAATGAAGTATGTTTATTTAGAAGTGAGTTGACCAATGGTATGCTCAGGAGGTGCATACATGTGTGAGCGCACCCATGTAATCATATGCCAGAGCTGACCCTGCACTGGCAGCGTCTAATTGCTCCGTACGAAATCTCACAAAATGTGCCTCTGGTTGTCAGTTCAAAGTCAGTTGAGGCTCTTTGAACGGGCGCAGGCACTCGCAGTTTCTCCCTGCTCTTATTACCAGCCCAATGGGAGAACGGCCATTAAAATCTCTTTTCAATTAAAGCTATTTATAGAGGCTGATTCAGTGAACAAATGTTCTCTTCCCCAAACCCCCCCCCACCCCCACCCCCGTTGTTCATGGGTTTTAATGACTAATGAGGCAGAGCCCTCAGGTCTGCTCTGTTTGCTGGCCAGCAGTGCGGCCAGCCTGAGATGAGGCGAGAGAAACAGAGAGGGGGATGCTTTTGTTGCTGCAGAAAACATCATTACAGACAGAACCCAGGTAAACAGTTGGAGGATTCTGATTATGGCTCCACCACAGAGCGTTTAGTATAGCGAAAGATTGGCACTGGGGGTACGTAATCGCCTGTCCGACACAGATAACGTGTCATTCTAAGCATTATGAAGCATTATGTCCAAATCAGGCAGTGGACAGAGGCTTTGCTACATGCTTAGGACAACAGCAGCGCCGCCCAGGTCAGCGCAGCAGCTCTAGAAAGATGACCTCTCATTGTCTAAAGCCAAGCACATGCTCTGTGACTAATGCATTTTGCCGGGTAGGAGGACATAATAGTTATTATTTAACCTCCTTCAAGAAGGCCTTGAGTGCTTTTTGTCCTTAATTGTACCCTGTCACCCCTAAGAGATAAAAAAGGAGAGAGAGAGAGAGAGAGAGTCTTTGAATCTATGCTAGTGGGAGGGGAGCAATGCTTCTGTAGAAAACAAAAGCAGGAAAAATGTACAAAAGATTGCTTAAATATGACACATTACCAAACTGCTGGCACCACTTTTACAAATGTTATTGCACGCTATCTGAGAACAATTTCTTTCCCACTAGCTGGATTACATAATAGCTTTTTTGAGTGTGTTAACACTGATGTATTGAATACACCACTTGGTGTGTAGTATAGTTCTCCTGAGCACCGACTTGGTGGACTGCTTGTATCTATATGTTCCCTGTATGCAACAGTGTGTACGTGGCCCTCTAACTGGGATAATGAGGTACTAATGAGCCCCACTGTTAGCACATTAAAGGCCCAGACTTCAGAGAGGGCCCAGCAGGAGATGGTGGACTACTGTCGTACACAGCCCAGAACTGGTGGCCCCTTGCAGGGGAAGCAGTCTGGGGCAAGAGGGTGGGAGGCTGGAGGATATCTAAGAGACTTGGTTTGTGTGGGAGGAGATGATGGTAGGGAAAACGGACATGACTGGAGCCCAGCGGTTAGAAGCTGCTACAGGTGTGTGTGTGTGTTTGTGTGTGTGTATTGTGTAGATCTGAAAGCAGGGCCAGCTCTATTTTTTTGGGGACCCTAAGCAGGAATTTTGGGGGGCTCTTCATTTTGCTAGCTGACGTACTATAAAATTAGATGCTAACTAATAACAGTGACTACCAAAATCTGTATACATTGTATACATACACTGTATACATAAATTTACAACAGTTGTGTAACTACTAATAGTGTATTACTGGTGATGATTTGTTTGGGGTTCTAATGGATCACCTTCTCAGCATTCTGGATCCAGAGGTTTGTCTCACAATGCAGTATTTCTTGCTTACCAAGTTAACTTTAAGCAAAGTTGGTTCTAACTCTGATGGCAGTGGTGACAGTGATGTTTCTTTGCTGTTATAAATGCTTGACTTAATACATATTTAGATAGTATGTCTTATTTATCTTCTTTGGCGACTTCTCATGTTTCACACAATTGGCTGTGCGTCTGTACATCTCACTTTCATGTGCACATACATGAGGATTAATCACAGCCTGAGTATCTAAACCTAGAATTAATCGCAGCCTGAGTATCTAAACCTAGAATTAATCACAGCCTGAGTATCTACACCTAGAATTAATCACAGCCTGAGTATCTAAACCTAGAATTAATCACAGCCTGAGTATCTACACCAGGGCTAACAGAGAAAGTCGTTAACCGATGTAAAACATGTTACCCACATTTGTTTGTCAGGTTTTGTGATGGTGAAAATCAGAGAGTTTAACTTTCTTCATTAGATAGACCCCAGATCCACTACTTCTCGTTGCCCAACAAAGGGCAGAGCTAAACGAGCCAAACCAAAAACAGCAAAAAAGTACAAAGTATAGCTTGATCCTTAAGCTTTTTTCCATTTTTTCAAACCAGGTCCAGATTATTTTTGAGACATGATTAACTAGTTGCTTTTTTCCCCTCACTCAAGTTTCTTAAGCAATATAATGGTACACTAATAATCCAGAAATTGTTAGGCGGCTCTGAGCAGCTGCTTGTGTTACTTATTAGGTAGAGTTGGTGTTCTAACGATGTATATTACCCATCGAGCAGTCCTAATGAGCCTGCACATGCCATTGGTATAGTAGTAACTTGGTGCTTCCAACTTCTTGTGTTTTTAATGTTAATTTAGTATGGACTCAGCTTATAATGACCTCTTTACCCCATTGATCAGGTGATTTAGGCTATCAAAATATCCTAATTATTCTTTTAATGCTGGTAACATTTTCTGATAAGGGGATTTAGGCTTTTAAAGTGTACTACCTACGCATTTCAATGCTGGTAGTATGTTCTCATGGGCTTCCTTAGGCTCTCAAATGATCCTACCTAGAGCTTCAATGCTAGTAATATTTTCTGATAAAATGATTTAGTCGATCCAATTATCCTACCTGTGGTTTTATGTTGGATGCTACCTATAGAGAACTGCCTAAAAGGTCCTCTGTGTGTCAGCTGTCAGTTTTTACACTAGCATACTTGTATTTCTTACCGTTAGTCAGTATGTACAAAATGTGCAGATCTATTAATATTATAATAATTATTATATAATAATTTATTAATTAAGTAAGAATAGTAAATGAAAAGGTCATTCAGAGAGGTTTTATGTGAAATGCACCAACATAGAACAACTTACAGAGTCAGAATTGTTCCCAACAGTAGTGACAGGAACCAGATGACCGAAGTGTTTAGTGGTTCTATAAGGTTCTATGGTTGTGAATTTGCTGTCTGATGCCCTTTGGATAGCAAAGGAATATCACCACCACTGTAAAACAAACTAAGGCTTGATCAGTTCTCTATAGCGCACCGTTTCACATCAAAACTCTGTACGACTTTGTTTACATCTTAACAGTTGAAATATGCAATGATTTTTTAAAAATTTGGCTGAATTCTTCTCACCAGGTTTTTTTAAGAAAGCAATATAACATGATAATCTTTGTGACGGTACTACTTCAGGCATTCAAGATGTCTTTCAATATGTGTGTTTAACTGTGTGTGTGTGTGTGTGTGTGTGTGTAGCATAGAACAGCAAGGCAGCTTGTCTCTTTCTGTTCTGCCCTGGGTGAGGACAGTGGGGAAGCTTGACTCAGTGCCCACAGAAACTGTTGCTCATGGCTTCTCAGCATCACATTATGCCCTAAGGGCAGGGAGTGGGGCATAGCCTTGGCCTGCTCTGCGTTTCCTTTCCACATGACCACTTTGCATAGCTTTCCACAGAACTGTGCATAATGGCCTTTGATTGTCCTGTCGTTATTATCAGGGTTGTGTTACAGTGAAAGGAAAGATAAGCATTTGAACAGGCAATCGCTTATCTGATTATTCATTTAGTTTCGCAGTGGCTCAAAGAAAAGTCTTTTCCTCACAGTTTTAGAAAAAATCAGCCATGGATTGGATATGCGGGAGAAAAAGATGAAGGAAAAAATTAGATTTTTCCACAATGCAATTAGCGTTAGAAGAGGACTCGGTGAGACGTTTCCACAGGAATAATGGAGTTATAGATAGGAAATACTCGGGGTCTCTTTTACTGGTTCAGTGGAGAGAAGAGGTGACTCGAACTCGCCAAAGAAGAAAAGCTTCCGCACTGTAACAGAGCTTATTTAGGTCACACTAGAACATAGAAAACAAATATATATAGTGTCTTGCGAAAGTATTCACCCCCCCCCCCCATGGCTTTTTACCTATTTTGTTACATTACAACCTGTATTTAAATGTTTTTGTATGCGTGTTGTATGTGATGCGTCTGCACAGATTAGACTAAGTGAAATGAGGGGAGAAAAAAAAAAAAAAAAAAATATATATATATATATATATATATATATATATATATAATCTTTGGAAATAAAAAAACTGAAAATTGGCATGTGCATATGTATTCACCCCCTTTGCTATGAAGTTCCAGTGCAACCGATTATCTTCACATGCTTAGTGAAATGAAGTCCACCTGTGTGCAATATAAGTGTCACATGATCTGTCAGTATATACACACCTTTTCTGAAAGACCCTAGAGGCTGCAACACCATTAAGCAAGAGGCACCACTAACCAAACACCACCATGAAGACCAAGATCTCCAAACAAGTCAGGGACAAAGTTGTTGAAAAGTACAAGTCAGGGTTGGGTTATAAAAAAAAATCCCAATCTCTGCTGATCCCCCGGAGTGCCATCAAATCCATTATCATCAAATGGGAAGAACATGGTACCACAACAAACCTGCCAAGAGAGGGCCGCTGACCAAAACTCTCAGACAGCACAAGGAGGTAATTAATCAGAGAGGCAGCACAGAGACCAAAGGTAACCATGAAGGAGCTGCAGATTTCCTAAGCAGAGACTGGAGTATCTGCCCATACGACCACAAAAAGCCATACACTCCATAGACCTGGGCTTTATGGAAGAGTGGCCAGAAAAAAGCCTTTACTTACAGACAAACATAGGAAGGCTTGTTTTGAGTTTGCCAAAAGGCTTGTGGGAGACTCCCCAAATGTATGGAGGAAGGCGCTCTGGTCAGATGAGACCAAAATTGAACTTTTCGGCCACCATGGAAAACGCTATGTCTGGCGCAAAACCAACACATCTCATCACCCCAAGAACACCATCCCCACAGTGAAACATGGTGGTGGCAGCATCATGCTGTGGGGATATTTTTCAGCAGCAGGGACTGGGAAACTGGTCCGAGTCGAGGGGTAGATGGATAGTGCTAAATACAGGGATATTCTTGAGCAAAACCTGTTTCGGTCCATCAGTGATTTGAGACTTTGTCCTGTTGGAAGGTGAACCTCCATCAGTGACCCAAAGCATACTGCTAAAGCAACACTCGAGTGGTTTAAAGGGAAAAGTGTAAACGTATTAGAATGGCCTAGTCAAAGCCCAGACCTTAATCCAATTGAGAATCTGTGGTCAGACTAGAAGATTGCTGTTCACCAGCGGAAACCATCTAACATGAAGGAGCTGGAGACGTTTTGCCTTGAGGAATGGACAAAAAATCCCCGTGGTAAGAGGTGGCAAGCTCATAGAGACTTATCCAAAGTGACTTGCAGCTGTAATTGCTGCAAAAGGTGGCTCTACAAAGTACTGACTTCAAGGGGGTGAACAGTTATGCATATTTTGTGCTATTTGTTGTTTGCTGCACAATAAAAAAGAAAAAAATCTAATGTTCAGAGTTGTAGGCATGTTCTGTACATGAAATGATGCAAACCCTCAAATAATCCATTTTAATTCCAGGTTGTGAGGTACCAAAACATGAAAAATGCCAAGGGGGGTGAATACTTCCGCAAGGCACTGTAAGCCTGTTAAATGTCAGTCTGAGCTAAATGATCACAGGACCCCCACATCACACCCGGGTTTTTACAATTGTTGTAATGCAAAATGAGCACGATCTGCTCTGACATTTGTGTGTGGGTGGGCATACAGCAGGGCTGTATATCAGGACCCTTGCTGTAGTAGTACCACAAGACTCTGAAGTAATGCACCATGGCAGCGGTGCAGCAGCAGCAATTGTGCAGCTGGAAAACAGCTTCATTATACTGGCACGCTGAGCAGAGGCAAAGCTCCATGCTAAATGCTGGCGTTAAGGAAGTGCCGCCGTGGAAAGCAGCAGCAGGAGGAGAGAAAAGTGACGGTGTAAATTCTCCTCTCGCACTCATGTCCTCCCCCTCTCCCTGCCTGCTGGAATGCGAGTAGGGGATGTTTGGGCATTAACAAACATTTCATCTTTCAAGGAAGCCTCCACATACACTTTCATCTTTAACAACTCACTCAAGGCCTGGCTGCGGTGCTGCGTTTAATATTGTGATTTCTAACTTGTCACATTAGGTTGCGGTTCTTCTGAGCTAAGACGTATTCAGGTGCAGCTTTGTAGTGTAGAGATGCAGATCTATAACCATGTTTGAAGACATTTGAGGTCTTGCTGCACCATTTGAAGTCTTTGGCCCTTGGTCACTGCCATGTATTCTCATTTGGAGGCAAGGAGGTCCATCGCTCCACTGTTGCTATGCAACATTGCAGGTACTAGGGATGCATGACAGAGATGAGCAGTTGACTGTCTTCTCTGAATGTTTTGATCTGCTCAGCTGTGCTGCATTTTCGATAGTTTGCAAAGGTAAAATGGAAGGATTCACCAAGTTTTGCACTGGTGTTCACCCTCCAGGACGGTCAGCGGGCAAGACATACTAATATAAAAAACGTAGCAAAAATTATTTACAAAAGCTGAAATGTGAAAATATGAAGGCAGATCTATTAACAAATACATCTTATATTTCCACCGCATTTTTTTTCCAGAAAAATGTTTGATATTATCCATCAAACTGCATAACATGAGTAGTAATAGTAATTTAAACATACATGACTGAGTAACTGAGCACGTTTAAAATTTGTTGATTTTTTTTAATTGTAGGTTGTCAGACACTTCCTGGCAGGTAAATATTGTAGACCCAGAAGGTATAAACAATGTAAATGTAAACCCAAAGCTACAAGATGCTCCCTATACTGTACCTTAAGTGAGTTTTAAAGTACACCATATTCATAACCTCTCTAAGAAGAAAAATACAATAAAAAGCCTGGAATCACAAACGGGTGTATGGGGTCACCGCAGCCCTTTTCACAGTAGTCATAAAACGTAATGTCCACCTGTTCTCGAGGTTTCCCTAGTCGAATCGTGCATTTTTCTTCAGTTACACTGAATACATTTGAAAGCGTGTGTGATTCACTAAAACAGAAGTAAACTAGATTCTCATCTGCGTAGGTTAACAAGCAAGTCGACATTTATTAAAGTACTTTAGACTGTTTAAATGCTGTTTTCTTACTGTGGCAGTTACATTAAATTTTTAAGCTATCAAGAAAGTTGCAGTTTATAGCCATCTGAGGTGTGAACTGTTGTCACAGTGAGGGTTCAACCTGATGAGTTAAAGGAAAAAATATCGTATTTGATTGTATTAATTAATCAAAAAAGTCGATTCCCATTCCGCTGATGGAATGGCCATGATGGGGGCCCTCGTTCTCTAATTAAAGGTACTAAAGATGTGTCCTTGATGGTACCCCCCAGGTAACAATGTTTGTACTCTGAATGGTAGTTTTTCTGAGAACATACTGTATATCACTGCTGTCGTAAGAAAACCTTGTATCTCCAAAATAGTAAGTTTACAGGAGAAGGAAAAAAACGTACTTCACTTTCAGTGTAAGTCAATGGAGCCAGAATTTTTCCCATGTCAATTTGGGTCATTTCTTTTAGGCCACTCATCATAAAATTTACAAACAATGTAAAGAGTAACAGACACTTTCAAATTATGTCAAAAACTGAAAAATGCCAAAAATGGAGATACAAGGTTTTCTTCTGACAGCAACGAATATGCACTTATGTCATGGTACTTACTTCTTTTGGACCTTCTCTCATGCGTCTGTGTTTCTCTCTCTCTCTCTCTCTCTCTCTCTCTCTCTGTCTCTGTCTGTCTCCCTTTCTCTCTCTCTCTCTCTCTCTCTGTCTCTGTCTGTCTCCCTTTCTCTCTCCCTTTCTCTCTCTCTCTCTCTCTCTTGCTGTCTCTCTCTCTCTCTCTCTCTCTCTCTCTCTCTCTCTCTCTGTGTCTCTTTCTCTCTCTCTCTCTCTTTCTTTCTGTCTCTTTCTCCCTTTTGCTGTCTCTCTCTCTCTCTCTCTCTCTCTCTCTCTCTCTCTCTCTGTCTCTGTCTGTCTCCCTTTCTCTCTCCCTTTCTCTCTCTCTCTCTCTCTCTCTCTCTCTCTCCCTCTCTCTGTGTCTCTTTCTCTCTCTCTCTCTCTCTTTCTTTCTGTCTCTTTCTCCTTTTTGCTGTCTCTCTCTCTCTCTCTCTCCCACTGCAGCAGTACTTCACTCTGCTCATCATTACCGATGGTGTGATCAGCGACATGGATGAGACACGCCACGCCATAGTGCAAGCTGCCAAACTGCCCATGTCCATCATCATTATTGGTGTGGGCAATGCCGACTTTGCGGCTATGGAGTTCCTGGACGGAGACATTAGTGTGCTGCGCTCTTACACGGGAGAGGAAGCAGCCCGGGACATAGTGCAGTTTGTCCCATTCAGAGACTTTCGCAACGTGAGTACTTCTCTCATGCACTCATTCTCAGTATGTCTCCAAAATCTTCAAATCTCTGTCCCTGAAGCTCCTACTTCTACTTCACACACTCTTACACCTCTAGTACTGTTATATAAGAGCCCATTTAAGTAAACAGCTCTTTAAAGGCCTACATTATTATTCCAGAGTTAGGTTACAGGTTGCTGCTCTGAGGTATTACGCTGTCAATATTATGCTGTTTAATTTGACCTCAGGGTTTCAGCTTACTCATTTAATCAATACCGCTGGTGCTTCCACGTAGCTTCGTATAGTTGCTTGTTGTTCTGGATGGGCTCCAGTTCCGGAGCACACACGTAAACAGAGCTTTGCGTGGATGTGGGAGTGGGCGTTCTGTGGGCCATGTGACTTCCTCAACAGCAGGAGAGAGCAGACAGCACTCCCTGCGGCACCATTCGCAGCAAATTGAAATTCATTTGAGTAGCTACGGCAGCACCGAGCGTCCTGGCCACTCCATTGCCCTGTCAGCCTGCCTGATATGGCTCCAATACCGTTTAGGTGACAGCAGCTCCAGTAATCTAATGAGCAATTTCCAGTGCCCACCGTGTTATCAGATGTGCGTTTGACTGCATTATTTTTGTATGTTTGCTGTTTTCACAGGCTCCGAAGGAAACTTTAGCCAAATCAGTGCTGGCCGAGCTGCCTCAACAGGTCACACAGTATTTCAAACAGAGGAACCTGTCGCCTAGCAACACACTGCCAGAGTGAAAGCTTGAGACCTCGAGTTCACACTGCATGTTGCCAAAATCTACTGTTTACAAAAACCCTTGACCAATTTAAAGGACAAAAGTGCATGTTTTTTTTTTCTATAAATAATTGTTTTTAATAAATAAATGTTTTTATTTATTGGCTTACATATGCCACCTTATCAAGATGCAACGTGAGGTCGTTTTTTTCGTGCCAAACACTAACTGCTTCTGTAATATATATGAGGGAAGAGAACCTTTGACTGAATGTAACTTTATACTTCTGTTCTGTGTTTTAAGAGATGATATTAACAAGAGTTTTATGTACCTTTTTCTGTAGTGCTTTGTAATTTGTGTTAATTGTATAGTATCATGGTCATGGTGATGTTCTTGCTTTTATACAGTTTGGTCAGTCAATTACGTTACAGTACTCAGGTCAATAAATTTCGATTGAGGTGTTGCTGGTGGTGACGTGTATGACTTAAGACACATCACATTATGCACAGCTCCCACGGTACCATCTGATGCCAAGACGTCTTTTAACCTGGAAGACCGTGATAATATGTGTTATGGAGCCTGCAGTGCACCAATCTGTTTTAGTTTGAGTTGATTCACTAACACAGTCCACTGAAATGCAACTGAGCCTCAGAGGGGAAAAAAAAAAGCAGAATCACATGACAAATCAGTTTTTATTTTCTTTTCCCTTTCTCTTGTTCCATCCAGCTATTACAGATTCATATCCTTATAGGGAACGGTTCATAAAAATTCCAGCATTTTTAGCATTGCAGTATTTAAGATAAACAGCAACCTTCTGAAAGTAAACCAAGACATTTTCCCACATCTTCCAACCAGCACTGCCTGGATCAGTCTGCTTTCTCATCTGATGGTATTAGAGATATCTCAGTGATGACATTTAGCAGTCTTCTCCTTGATCCTCAGACGTCTGTCGTTGTCCCCTTGGCCAACAGCACTGCAGAAGCCGCGGGGATGGGTGGGGGGGCATCGTCAGGTTTAGGCGCCAGAGGTTTAAACTGTATGGAATGTAATATGGGGAGCATGGGGAAGGGGGTCATGTTTCAATGCACAACACATCAATGACCACAATGGCAGTTATCATTCAAGAAGCCTTTAATTAGCATTAAGGCAGATATAGAAACAGACTTATTAAAACAAAAACATACACAGCCAAAACTGAAACAGCCCAAATTACGTAGTCTATAGTGTCATAAGACAGCGAGCAATAATAGTGATTCACACAGCTGAAAAGGCAAAGGGGAGTCTAAGCCTTGAGATCAGAGAGGTAATGAGGGAGAAGTGAGAGTGGGTGATTGTGTGGTTTGTGTGTCTATCTGAAGAGCCTGTGGCGCTTAATGGGAGAGGTGGTCCCGTCCACGCTACCTTCGCTATCGCTGCTGGACTCTGAGTCGCTGCTGCCCGAGTAAGCCCCAAGCCCTGGCAGGATGCCCACGCACACCGCTGCGGAGGGCAGATGCAGGACGCCCGTCCGAGCCACTCCTGCCCTGGGTACTGGCTTCTGCTCACCTGTTTCCTGTTCTAAACACATACATGGAAAGATGTACACACAACCAAACACACAGAATGTAGGATCACTGAAGACTCTGACTGATAACTGATCATATTAAATACATATTATGCAGATGTGATGCAAATCATTATTCTTTTATTTCTCTTTCATGTCTCATGATTTTTTTCTTTATCTGCTCCTTCTACCATCATTCTAATCCATGGTTAGAAGATGTGTACAATGAAGAAAGACAGCACCTGCATATAAGCTATAGAAACAGAACATCAACTAGGAAAACTCGCATACATACTTCAGATGCTAAAGAATATAATGTGGATTTTCAGTCTGTCAAAGAATGCTGGAGAATATGCAAATGAAACAAAGAAACTTGGTACATGAGATCTACTTTCCGCTACAGTTAAACCAAACATACATGGAAAATCACTGCATGCTAGTGTTAAAGCTGTCTAGTGGGCAAGCCTCTGTAAGGCACTGAATCTGAATCACAAACTCATTTAATCACAATAATGATATAAATAATATTTCATCAATATAAATAATTATTTAATAATTCTGCAAACAAGTGTTTAAAACAATCTCTCGAGAGATTTTTGAGAGAAGTTACACCATCCACGATAAAATATATTCATCTTTAACAATACATGAAAGTACAGACAATATTCAGATGGCTGCTGAAGCTGTTTTAAACTATACAGTGCACTTTTTTTAAGTACTATGTACTTTTTTCCATGTTTATCGACAGTTAAGATTAGTTAACAGCTTTTTGAGGAGCTGTGATAATTCAGACTCACAGTGTGTCCAGTGATAATTGGTGTATTGGTTGGCCTCCATTGCTTATATGTACATTAGGTTGGTATCTCCAGTGCTAAATTTTAAAAAAGCAACCTTAGAGCACCAGACATGCCGTGCCTGGTCAACTACATTTTCAGAGAACTGTAATAATAAGAAATATAATTCTTCACCTTCCTAGCTTGGGAAAATATTTTGCATAAAATATATATATATTTAAATATTTAAAAAAAAAAAAAAGTGCTTATCACATTTCATCAAGTTAGGTTGTTCCACAGCGTTTGCCGTTCTCTCTCTCCTCCTGTCTGTATCCACACACACACACACACACACACACACACACACACACACACACACACACACACACACACACACACACACACACACACACACACACACACACACACACACACACACCCCTCCTCGTAAATTTGTAAGTCATGCTATTTCAGTGGGATGTGCACTTGTTTTTCATCCTGCCATGATCTGCTCATTATGGTTACAGCTGTGGCTGCAATAATAACTATGAATACAGTACTGCAAAAAGTCCTGTTTAACAATCTGTGACACACGGACAGTATAACAACATTACTTTGCCAACTTAGATGCACAGAAGAAGCTGCTAACATGCTTTAGCAATGTAATGTTAAATTATGTAATGTTAGGCCTACATTAATAATGTTAAATATTTTCCAAGTTTGGCACGTCACCATTAAATGAACTCAATTCTCTTTTTCAACTTCCACGTCAACCCCAGCCTTTTACAAAAAGAGTTAAATGCACCAGAGGAAGAACAAGAGGGATAAAAAACAAAACAAAACATTGTGTTGCCGTGAATTTACAGTCGCTTGAAATTATGGAAATTATGTATTTTGTCATCCCTGCTTGATATTTGGCGGAATTAACCCAGCGCTGTGATTGGTCGATGCTGCTGCTTCTTGTTAGACTTGAGAACTGGAAGTGCACAACTGAACTCCAAGGTGTCACCAGCTTTTTGTGTATTTTAGAGTGATAAATCATACCAGCGTGCTTTGATGTCAAAATGCATAGATGCTAGGCAAAATGCATAAAGTTCGGCAGATCTGCTGTTGCTTTAAAATCAGTGCATTACACAAACACCCAATTAATCTCTTACTCACAGCTTTTCAGGTACGAACACAAAAAATTATAGATCAACCTGCTGAAATACTCTCCTCAATCTCAGCTTGTTAACATATTTTGTGTTATATGAAGTACGGCAGTCTGTTCGCACTTTAGTCACAGGCTCCCTTAAGAGCCCAGCCCCCTGCCCACCTGTCTGACTGCCGTTGCCTGCTGCTGCCGGCGCCGTCTCCTCCACCTTCTGCTTCTTACTGCTCTCTGAGGACTGAGAGGAACTGCAGGCAGACAAAAGACCAAACAGCAGTGAATGGATGCCTAAAACCCAGCTTTAAATTCCCACAAAACCCAGCTGTCATAAACCTGCTGCAGTTCAGCTTTGGGTGTCTGCAGTGCTTCAACTAAGAGGATGGCAGAATGATAAGTGGTTCATGTGAGTCATGGGAATCAGAACAAAATGAATTAGCACCAAAGAAAGGTTAAATCTAAGTGGGTTTTATGGGCGTATGCTGCAATTTTCTATTTCGTTATCATATTTGAGCACAATGACAGCATTTATCTGAAGCATGCAGTGCCGAGTGCAAAGGTAGAACTTGTTCCAAACTTTGTCAGGCATGTAAAAATGCCTTTCCTCCCAGTCTCCCACCTATTCACCAGCCCTCACCTGCGCCGTTTGACTGCCCCAGCTAGTAGGTGTGCCTGCGACAGGTGGCTGGTTTTGTGCTCTGGGGGTTTGGGTCCTGCTCTTTTCTCCGACTCCTTCTTCTGACTCTCGCCAGCAGCCAGCTTCTTCAGAGCGCTGTGAGGACCAGCAGTTAAGGACACTTCTGCTGATATGGACTACAGGTACACTCATATAGACATGCATGGTACTGTCTGAACGCAAACCATCACTGGAAAGGGGAAAAAAAAAAAACACCAAACAAAAGTCAGGCCTTTTCTTCTAGCTAAACAAATAACATTGGGGCACTTGCCAAGGATCAAGCACTGTAAAAGGTCAGAAGTAAGCACTGTTATCAAGATATCTGCTGACACTGATCATTTCAACCGATTCTCAGATTAAGGTACTGATAGAGCAGTGCTATCCCACACTGAACTGGAACAGACTGAACAGTTTCAATTAAATGTTCCACCCCAGAGACACAAAAGCAACCAGTAACCGCTGAAGCGAACCTACACTTTTCCTGCCGCTCAAACCAAGAGCTGCTTTTTCTCTGACCAACTTCCCTTGAAACGTCCTGAAACTGTGACACACTTAAATCTAAGAAAAACCTCCAACCACTGGGGGCTAGGCCAGTTGAAATAGGCCATACTGCTACATTACACTGAGGAGCAGAACTTCACAGCTCTCAGCAGTGCCATTACACACCGTTATCGTTCCTGCATGCCCGCCGAAGGGTTCCGTTGCCACGACAACGCATCCCCCAACCTTCTATGCACAGGCATACCTGATTGGCAGCAGAGAAGAGTATTTCTGCTCTCCGAACTATCATGTCACTCGTTTCATGATGGGGATGATGTCTACATAATGTGATTATGAGCAAGCACTATCTTAGTTTCTAACAAACCACAGCAGCTCCTGGTGCCAGCAAAATTAGGAAAGTGCAATCAGCTTTGCATAAATTAGTATGTGCCAGTTTTGTATTAAGTGTATGTGATCTTGATGCAAAGCACAGAAACACAGTGCTTAAGTACTAATACAGCTCAAACTCAGCAGCCCCCAGCCTAGTTTATTTCTGCCAAAACAAATAGGAAGTAAACTAAATGTCCTGTCTTTAGATGAAATGGCTATCTGTGAAATGTGACTTGTTATCCACGGCTTCACACTCACAAGAGACGACACTTCTATGTTAACCAAAAGAATAAGAACGGCCTACTTTGACAGGAAAGCAACGTTCGACTGACACGCAAATTAACCAGCGACAGACCGGCGTTTTAATGTGATGTGCAATAGCAGGTGGAAAACAAACTGGCAAGTGACGGCCAATATGTGAAGAAATCTCGCTTAAAAGCTACTAAATGCTTCAAATAAAACTAGTGAATAACTATTAAAGATGTTATACTGTAAGTGTTTCAATCCAGCGCTATAGTACTACCAAAAGCACAATCAGAGCAAAGGAGCAGGAAATTCCTTGAAAAGAGACACAGAAGCATTTGCACGGATATGCAGATAAGCAATCAGAAAGGAAAACAAAATCAGAGTAGTTGTGACCACTTTAGCTTAGCTATCAGACACTCCGGCTATGTGTGGCAGTCCGGCTAAGACTGAGGCATCCCGGCACATTTCATAGACGCTGCACACTTCATTTTTATGCTAATGCTTCACAGATTTACACGCTGATTGCGAGTTCTGACAAATACTGCAAGGACTGTGTGAATTCTCATGATCGCAAGATCACAAATTCCGGGAGGGTCCGAGTAAGAAAACCACCCCCTGCTGTGTGGTCCTGTTGGAATTACTCTCTTGGCTTTTTCCACACAAAGAGTCTACCATCAATATAATGCTGTGCTTTGCAATATAAAGCTATGTGCTGACCTAAATAACAGTAATCTTTACAAATGTTTAAATATTGGCCATGTACTTTTTGGAGCCAACATTTATATTACATAAGTGCTGTGTCTATTACGCTGTTGACCAAATTCACCATTCTATACAACGAGCACATCATGCTCTTTCTATGGGATCTGACATACTTTTAAACTACATATGAATGAATGGGAACTGTCCTCAGAACAACGTTAAGAACGGAGTGCATGGGGACCTAATTAAACCAAGCTTTCCTTTCCACATTAACCATTTCTGTATTATCATTCAAACATTTGCAAAGTGTCCGCTGCCTTCCTTTCAAACCATACTTGGCTCCTCTCGAGCATTAGTCCCACTATGGGCTGCCTCGTTTATGAATGTGAGCACTAACAAGGTGCAAGAGGCCTTCCGCTGACCTGACAACCAGTGCATCTGACAGCTGCATCTCCACCAACAGCTTAACGAACACAAGAGAGCAAGCAGAGTCAGACAGAGAGCACCACTCCTTGGCAGCTCTTCAAAAGTTGTGTGATGGGGCATGCAGTGTGTGTGCATTTGAAAGTAAATGGATATCCTATATTCCTGGATCTCTTGTAGCTCTTCATCTCTCCTCTGTTTCTCAACAAGAGACTGTTGCCGTGACACTTCGTCCAGAAAGTTAGTATCGTCCTCATCCAGACCTTTTACCATGTTCTCTGTGGAGAGAAACCAGAAGCGCAATTGACTATTGGCGAAGTAATGACCGACATGCCTCTCAGCCACTCACAGTCATCTCTAAACATTCCTTTTTCCATCAAGCAAAGGAAATACACCGTGACAAAACTTCTCAAAACAAACCTGCAGCAAGAAGGATGCTGGCATAAGTCAGAATTAGCACACCAAGAGCTGAAAGGGTTTTACTGAGGAACATATAATGCCTTACATACTCCCTCCTGATCATTTACAGGGTAGTTTTTGCTTCATTTCTGAAGCTGAAAAGGTTTTGGATCACACACAGATCAACTGGAAAGCTACCATCAGGCAGACTTGTGCTGGCTCTAAGGTAAGATCATTACTTTTTTTCTGGGTTAATGTATTTAATATGATGTCTTAAGTTTCAGAAAAGTGTTTAAATCAGTTAGCTAACTAGTTAGCTTTTCTTCAGCTGCTGGCAATAAGCTTGATCATCAGTTAGATTAAACAGGATTTAACACTACAGTGCTCATATTTATGATTTAAAAACTGTAAAGATGAACATTAATGCACGTCTACATGCTGTTGTGTTTTGGATGCTGGTATACTGGTCAGCAGCAATCAAAGTTAATTTGCTAGTTAGTTTGCTAGTCGGATGAAAACCTCATATCTCCAAAATGGTAACTTTACAGGAGAAGGAAAAAAACATACTTTACTTTTAATGTAAGTCAGTGGAACCAGAATTTTTTCTAAGTAATTTTGGGTCGTTTCTTTTGGTCCATTCATCATGAAATTTACACATAATGTAAAGGACAACAGACTTTTTCAAATTATGACAAAAACTGAAAAAACGACAAAGATGGAGATACAAGGTTTTCTTCCGACAGCAGCGATATGTTGCTTTTTGAATGCTGGTTAGGGAGTCCTCATCTAATACTGCGTCTTATTCACCCATAATTTCCTAAGATCCTAAGATTTTTCTTAAACTTGTTCCTGAAAGGTCCTAACAAAAAGTCTACGTCAGATTCATGACATGTTCTTAAACTGTTCACACGTTTACGTGCTTCAGTGTGTGCAGATAAGAAAACACTGGTGAATGTCAGAATCTTTGTGAAAACTGTGCGAGTTCAAGAAGAAATTTCTTCTTAAGGATGGTCAGTAAATGATACCCGCTGTTCTGACTAGCTCCAGCTAAAACAGATGCCTTTATGCCCTTATTTGACAAAGAAACACATCACTTCAAGCTGAGTGACTAATGTAATAGGTTTCATTTTTATTACTTTTTTTTCCTTTTTCTTCAAAAGACACAATTTAGTTGTGTCTTATTTCACCTGCCAACTAGGTTTCTAGGTCCAAGCTTCCTCAGGGACACATGAAGCCTGTCACTGCATCTTTTCAAACTGCTGCTAAGGCAACATCATCACAGCTCAACACACTCGGAGTAGGACACTAATTGCCAATTCTGTTACATCAATTCACAGACACCTGCGATGGGTGCATGCTCCTGAGTGCTGGGGGAGAGTGAGGGCCATCCTACCCACCTAGAGAGCAAGGCCAATTATGTTCTCTTGGACATTTAGCCACAGATTGCATCCATGAAGATGGAACTTGCAATCTCCTCATGATAGGGCCCTTTGATTTATGTGAACACTGTTATCAGAATCCAATTGTGGTTATGTTTTTCGCACATATGTCTGCACTGAACATGAGATTACTTTGAATAAATAATATTTAGAACATAATGTCTGTGCTTCTAAATTTTTCTTTGAGCTCCTTAGCATTTAAGTCTGTTAGTATCTCACAGGACAGCAGTCCGATGAGTCTGAGACAAACACATATATATATCCTTAAGTGTCAGAAAAATCAGACTCCTATTTGCTCCTCGCTAGCATGACCCTTTGAAATGACCGCTGGAGGCCTTGTATGTTTTTTGCGCAGATCAAGCAATCTGCCCTCAAATTAACTCTGTATTGAGAGCAAGCGAAGGAGCCGCTGGTCGCCAGGGAGACTGGCGATGGGTTTGTCTCCAGGGATACGGAGAAGGAGAGGAGCTGCTAAGAGCATGCCAGTCTCCTGTCAGCGGCCACAAGAACAGACCAGTTCCTACTCTCCACCAAAACATGGCTCCCATCTGTTCACATTCATGGACAACCCCCAAACACACATTCCCTGCCACACACTCACTCACACAATCTCTCTCAGACTTATGTGATCATAGAGCCTAAATGGGGTCAGATAAAGATCTACAGAGACTAATCTGAGAGGCAGCAATCATAGTTCGGTAAAACAAGAAAGCAAAACCCAAGGGTGGAGGGAGTTCTTACTAAATTTGAACTGTTCCTCATATTCTTCCTGCTTCTTCTCCTTCTGTTCCTGCAGCCTCTCATACAGGGATCGAGGATCATACTCCTCCTCTGGGACCTCTTTAAGATTGTGCAAATAAATAGACACACACACACACAGACACAGTGTAGGAGAAGCTGATGTCATGGAGTTCTTTTTGCTGCACAAAGCTGTTAAAAACGCTGGAATTCACAGCGTCGTTCCTTTTTATTTTTAAACGGGCACAGAGACCGTCTTACCTTCAGGATCATCTGGCTTCCGGACTTTCTCCCATTCCTCCTGCCGTCTTTTCCTCTTTTCCTCTAACTCTGACTCAGAAACAAACTTTCGGCTGAGGTCCACACCATCCGCCATGGTAGCGCCTTCAGTGAAAACAGACCTAACTTAAGTAACCCAGCATAAACTCTGAGCACACAGAGGCCTAAAGAAATCTGCCCAGTGTAAATCATCAATGAGCGCCAGAACAGCTTTCCAGAACTCCTCCAAAATTACCTCACTGTGTCAGCTTTACCAAGTGGAACACCAAATCCAGTTCATGAAGTCGTCCAGTTCATGAAGTCAACAGCTTCTGCGCATTAAAACTGAATAAAGATTGAGAGGGCCCATAGCATAATGACACAACGTAATGCAACAGTTCTGTAAAACATTTAATAATACGACAGAAACAAAATGCAACCACGGCTTGTACAACTGTACCATTACACTGTGATTTGCCTAAAACCCATCCCCGAGTTTACAGATGAACTAGAGCCCCCTCTTTAAAATGGAAACAAGGCTGAATGTCTCCCTCTAGTGGCAGACTGAACTACTACACAGCATTTTCAGAGATGACTTAAAAACTGACATTTCAGACTTTGGCCTGCTGAACAGACCAAAGGGGAACAAATACACAACTATTTCTAAAGCTTTTTATACAGCAGCCTTAAGAAGTATTTGGACATTTTAACCACTTCATGAAGTTCTTTAAGTTACTTCATAAAATGTTCAACAGAACGACGTCTGTTTCACTTAAAAAGACTTGGCACAACATCCATCCAATGGTACTCTTTGTGCGGAGAAAGCCTGGAGAAGAACTGCAACCAGACTGCACTAAGAGTATAGTAAAGCACAAAGAAAGCAGTGCTCATTAATGGAATTAAGAACTCAGAAAAGAATGCAAAAAAAAAAAAAAAAACAGTCTATAAATAATCTTTTCGAAAATAAATGCCATTTGATTTTGACATTGTGCTTCCTAAAACAATCAGCATAATTCATTTGTTTGGCACAAATGTCCAAATACTTCTGTGCTACTGAATATTCAAAGATGAAAATAAAAATGGAAAATATATCTTTGATACAATTTATACCCGGCCATTTGACCAACTGAGGTTGCCTTTGGTTGGCATATCTAAACTTTAAACACCATGCCTGTCTGCAGGCACACACTTAAAAAAGGTGGTTCAACACCATACAACGTGTGGTGTAGATGTCCATGATCGGGGTATCTCTCCCCTCCATCATGGACATCTACACCACACGTTGTATCCGGAAAGCCACCAGCATTGTGGACGACCCCATCCATCCCTCACACGGACTTTTTTCACTGCTGCCGTCTGGCAGAAGGTATCAGAGCATCCGTGCCACCACTGCCAGACTCTGCAACAGCTTTATTCCTCAAGCAATCAGGTTCTTAAACTCACAAGGACTGAGCTAACCCTGGCCTCCCCTCATGCACACACTCCACACACAAACTCTTTTGATGCTCTACCTGCACTATCTGGCACATTGCTGCTACACTGTGTTTTCACTGTTTTACTCAGGTTTGGTTTTTCTACCGCAGCAACTGCTGTGTTTATGTCTGTCATCTGACTGCGTGACTCACAGATCACAGCATGTTAAATATCTCTGCATCTTATTCCACGAGAATGAGTGCTGTTTCGGTGACGCACTGTCTTGTCTGTTTATCCTGTCTTAATTTATCATATTTATTATATTGTTTCTAGCTTAATTTTTTGTTTGCACACTCTGTCTGCACGGTCGCACTTTGTACTTTTGTTCCTTGTTGCTCTGTGTTGTTCCTGAAGGAACGTAATTTCACTCCACTGTGTACTTCTACATAGACAGAATGACAATAAAAGCCTCTTGACTTGACTCTTCAAGTTTTTTTTTTTTAATATAGCCAATGGTGCTATTTAGAACCAAGAGTTCTATAATAGAACCATTTCATGATTACATCGATCTTTACATGGTGAAATGGTTCTTCAGATTGATGGAGAACGTTCTGTTACTATTACAAGCAAGCAAAAACCATATACAATGCATTCTACACCTAGAACCGTTTCACCACGCGAAGTACCATTCAAGCATAAAAATGGTTCTATGTAGAACTACTCCAAGGTTCCAAATAGAACTATTGCCTTTACTAAACAACCATTCAGTAACCATCTTTTCTAAGTGTATAGATGCACAATAACGCCTAGTACAGCTAATAGATAAAGCAGCAGTCTCATTTATTTTACATTTACGGCATTTTGGCTGACGCTCTTATCCAGAGCGACTTACAGTTTGATCAGCTTACACAGGTAAGAGGAGGTGGTGTTAGGAGTCTTGCCGAAGGACTCTTATTGGTATAGTGTAGGTGGGGGACTGAACCCCAGTCTACAGCATAGAAGGCAGAGGTGTTACCCACTACACTAACCAACCATTACCCGTCTCGTCACAGCCGCCTAATATTCAGCCATAGATATGGACATAATGCCTTTAAATCGCAAGCAATAAATCATAATTGGCCAAAGAAGTCTTCATAAAACAGAACTAGTGTAATATTGTTGCCCATAAACAGCACAGCCGGTTAACGCTGTCCGGTTAACGCCACCAGGTCGGGTAACGTTACTGTTAATGCTAGCGAGCTAAGCTACGTTAAACCCAACGCAAGCTGGAGTTAAGAACTGAGTCTACAGTCAAACGTCTAAATTATTCTGCCAACCCTACGCAAAGTATATATAATGTTACACGGCGTTTCCCTGGCAGAGCGGTTTACTTACTGCGCTTACTTATCTTGTAAACCCAGACGTCTGCTAACGCACTGCTAGCGGTACAGCGGACAGTAAGGCTAGCTCGCACATATAAACAAACCACGAGCAGCTAAACAACACAATAATAACAAATCGCTGCCTAACCTGCTCACGGACAAGGGCTTAACAAGTCTAAAAGCTGTTCCAGAAGTTATTTAAGGATATTCGCGCAAAGAACAGCACAGAGAAAAGAGCTATATTTACCATCCGCTCTTGTGCCACTGTCAACTCTGTCCGTGTTACTGGGTTACCCATCCAATGTAATTCCTACGAATGAAAGATGATGGGAAATGTAGTTTTTATAGGAGTTTGTCATTTTTAGTAAGGAAGCCGTGCATATACAACGTGAAGCATAATTCCCAGAAACAATATTTGAATCCTTATTTTCACGGCTTCCTGTGCTTCAGGTTTGCTCGGACCTTTATTTAAAAACTTTTATTTAGAAATATGTTATTGACTCAGTGGTACAATACTGGTAACTAATACGTTACTACTAATATTACTAACTAATGCGACGAGCGAAATTCTGCTGCTTCGCCAGCTTCCTGTACGAATTTTATATGTTAAATAAAAAATATATATATTTTAAATTTATATAAATTTTCTATTTTATATTTTAAAAATAAATAGCGCAGCTGTGGCGTTCTTTAAGGTGGAACTGGAAAATTCGAACAAGAAGCTGGCTTCAGCTTTGTGCTGATTCGTTTAATTTTAAAACGAGCATGTTTGATCAAATCAAAGATTTAAATGAAATGTTTGGCTCATGTGCCCTTTGTAAGTCAGAAGAAAAATCCTTGGAGCTTTTTTTTCATGTAAATATTCACAAAATTTTTGGATGGACATTAGAAACTGGATTAATCTCAAACTTACCATCCGTTCTTTTGATGTTGATGCCATTTTATTTTATGCGGAAAACTTAAGCTCAGATTCCTCTGATGCCATAAATGCAGTTGCACTTTGAGCAAAATACCACATTCACTGTAGTAGGTGGAGGTAATAAGCCCTCCTTCCTCTGCTTTGTGAATGGATTTAAATCATATTATTCTTCATGAAGTAGATTTTAAAAATTGGAAAAAATGCTAGAATCATCTCTAGAAACTTATTTTTCTAATCTGTCGTTGTATGGCTTTGCTCCTTTGTGCTCTGTATTATTATTATTTATGTTTTTTTTTCTTGTAATCATATTTTACGCCCCCTAGCTAGTAACTTGTAGTTATGACATCCTCGACGAGAGTTCGTATCTTGAAATATCGTTGTGTATCAAAAAGTTATAATAACAATAAATAAATAAATTGATATATATATGAATAATAAATAAATAAAAATTGGGGAGGGGGGCGACTCAAGCTTCTAGCCATGTAGTTTATATATACAAACAACGTTGAAGTTGCTCGTTTGAACTTTAAAAGTACCCGCAACTCCCCAATTCCTTCTAAAATCCACAGTTTCGGTAACGGTCTCACAACGTGGTTATTAATTCCTGGAGGAGAAGCGTCTGAATGGAAGTGTTGCTGGTTGCTAGGAGGGGTTGGCTGCCGATGTGAGGACGTCGCTATAGAAATATGTGATGAGCTCACGGCTCCTCCGCTCCGATTGATCCTCCGCTCCGGCTCCGGGCTGACACTCCTCACCAGTTTATGACAGAAACGTCTCATGGCTGGGCAAGAAGAGCTCGGTAGCTAGCTGTGAGTTCCGAGATAGCGCGTTTCAGTGGTTTTTATCGCAGAGAGGCGCTGTGTTATAATGTCGGTCACAGGCTGGACGCATGTTTGTGAATGCGGGCTCAGGACTAGCCGCGTAGTAGGCTGCTAACAGTTAGCTAGCTTCAGTGAGACACTTCCTGTAGTGCTCCTCGGGTCGGGCCTGGACACTGAGCCCTGTTCCACTCGGAGTAAGAACAACACATCTGCTCAGTTAATGTTGCCGGTAAGTAATGTTTGTTTTTATTTCGATTCACGGGTCTTACTGCTCTTCTAACTGGCCTGGTCTTATGTTTCCGGTAAACTCTACAGTTGCATCACGTTAGCTGCCCAGCTCGCAGCTAGCCAGCTAACCTAGCTGTCGGGCTAACGTGAATAAAAACTTAACCTGCATTTTGAAACATGTTGGAAGTTTGGCAAGAATGTAAGGGAAGGTTTTCCGTTGCTTAATAAAATAGCCAGTGTGCCTCGGTCCGCAAGTCCACACGCAGCGTCACCGATTAGTCAGCTATTAACGGTGTTTATGTGTGGAGCTGGCTAGGTGAAGATTAGCTGACCCAGCTAACGTTGGGTAGCCTACGCTAGATGTTTTGTCAGCTGGTCAGCCAGCTGCCCTTTCATTTTCAGATACTAGCTGGCCAACATTATTGTGTATCTCTAGCCTCACAACGAGACTCTTTACTTCTTACATCTTTGTGTTTACATTACAAACACGCCGGAGTTCCTTACTTGTCACTTCAGTGAGTGCTGTGTAAGTTGTAACTAACTACCGCTCTGGAGTTATTAAGCTGAAGGACAGCTCCACCGGTTTTTCTACGTTTCTCCATACATCATACGTTGAGATATAAAGTCATTCAGAGTGACCGAAGAACTCCGTACTAGAGACACGTACCAAGTCAGAATGGTTCACATGGGTAGTTATAGGAACCAGACGTCTGACAGAGAGTTGTTGCATGAAAGGGCTGCCTGATGTCTGAGACATTCTTCTGTGATAGTTCTGAGATAAAGTTTTGTGCTTTTAAAAATCCGTTAATGGTGGAGAGATAAATGTGTGATAAGTTAAAGTAGTCCCCAGTAAAACTTTTTTCTAACTTTATCCCTATAAGGCTTGTGAAAGGGTTAACTCTGTGAGTTAACTGAGTGCCCTTCTTTCTGTGTGCAGAAGCCTGAATAAACTCTTTGATTGCCTATGAGAGTGGTTCTGTCTTCCTGCACCGGGCGCGCTCGCTGAGACTGAGAGATTTTACTGGACAGGTGGTAGCAGCTCTCTGGTTCCTCTTCAACGATCGGACCCGAATCTGTTGGTCTTATCAGCTTGTTTCTAGATTTCCCGGGTTGTGCTGTAATCAGCATTGCATATAAAACCCGGAAGACACGCTTAGGTTCATGGATATTAAGTAAAATGGCTATATTTGTGTTGTAAACATGGGTATTCCTGATTCCTATTGCTACCACTGTAAAGTAGTCTGAGTTAAGGTTTTCTAAAGTGAACCATTTCACATCGTACTGCTCTGAAAGACTCTGTTTACAGCTCAATGATTGAAATCGACATACATTTTGAAAAAATCAGTGGAATTAAGAAACGATAAGCTTTGAGAATTATGTGTCTAATAAAGCTGTAATTAGTTTAGAAATCAGTGTCCGCAGATAAATATTTTGCTCTCTTGATGTTGACAACGTTTGGACGTGCAGTTGAGGGTCCACAGGGTTTCTAATATTAAGCTCCTTATTATTGTACAGTGTTTTACTGTTACATTTGTATTCAAGTGTGAAGTTGAGGATCACAAATACCATGTCACATCATGTATTTTTCTGGTAATAGATGTCTCTGGTTGTTTGTTTATTTATTTTTATTTTTATTATTATTTCTTTTTTATTTTTTTAAATACCAAGGCACCCAACATCAAAAACCGAAAGCAGAGCAGGTGCAATGAAAGGAATGTTTTTTCGTTTTTTTTTTTGCTTAATCAAGCTGTTAAACACAGTTGGATCTATATTTATTACTGTTTGTCTCCACACAGGAGTGAAGAAGTTACTGGTGTAGGATGCTTGTTGACTGCAGCGCTAATGCTGTCGCTTCTCTCTGCTTGGCTGCTGACAATCTGCAGTAGCACAATGATTGACATCCCTATGCAGCCCATCCCGAGGCACCTCCCTAAGTCCTTCAAATGATATGATAGTAGCCACCTGGATTGCATTCTGTGCCAGCAGGAGCCTTGCGCGGGTTCTACGACTGACCGTAGAACAGCTGGGAACTGTAGAGTTCTGGCCAAGCCTTGCAGGCAGCAGAGCCATGGGGAACAGCTGTGTGTGCAGAGAAGACAGCGACATTGAGGAGGGTGCGGCGCCTCGTAGGCAGCTGAGGCGAGTGGACAATTCTGCCACTGATCCTCCAGAGGCCAGGAGCAGCCGGCCGAGGGACCCTGTCCGACCACCCAGACGAGGCCGGGGGCCCCATGAGCCACGGCGCAAAAAACAGAACGTGGACGGTCTGGTGCTGGATACACTGGCTGTCATCAGGACTCTTGTTGACAAGTGAGTGGTCCTCAGTATGAATGTAATGAAAAAGGAAGTGAGAAAATACACTGTGGGGAATGACTTTGTGAAACTTGAAATATGACGTCAAACTGTTCCATTTGTGGACTTGCTTGCTGTACAAGTCATACGTATTAAATTTGAGTTTTCTGTTTATATGAATGACTGTTTGGTTCCTCTTTCATCTGTCAGTGTTTTCCAGTTTATATTTAAGTATTAGGCTTATTCTTAGGAAACGCAATGGTTTTTGCTTTATATAGGTTATTCTTTTTTTTCCTGTAGCGATGCCATATCCTTTCTTTATTTAGTTCCTCAGCTTCAGATTAGATGGAGACTAGTGAGGCACTCTTATCGAAATCTATAATGATGAAGGCATTATTTATTTAAACTTTTTTTTTTTTTCTTCGCAGCCTTGCTTTTAATCTTAATTTATTACTGAAGCTTAGAGAATGAGCCAATATGAGCTGCTGCCCGTTTGTTTTAATGTGCTGGCATTGTGTGGGCACTCCCTGTCTTTTCTGTATGTTCTCTCACCTTCCCACATGGTCAACCTACACGGATGTCCACCAGCCTACATTAATATCCCATGGTGGATGCTCACTTAAAGACAGCAGTTTAATTTCTGTCTGTTCCGTTCAAAACTGAGAAACCTATGAACTTGGGATTGCAGGTATAAGGCTTGATTGTGATTTGCTTCACTACTTACTTTTTAGTGGTGCTGTACCTTTCTCACAAGCATGCAACCTAAGCTAACAATGAAACATGTATTCCTAACTTTACTGTTGTCTTCTGCGCTCTCAGTTTCTGATAAAAGAGATGAGCAGCATCTGGTGGTATTTACTAGCTGTGAATCAGTGACCTCAGCCCTCACATCCCATCATCATTACTCACTGGGCAGTTAGAGTACCCAGGCACCAGGGTCTTTGGAAGATTAGCTTTTGCTGTCTCTCTGGCTTCTGTAAGTTGCTCCTTATTTTGTAGCTTATCCCCTTTAGTAACATGTGGCCTCTGACTTATGGCATAGATAAAGGAAACTGTAACTTCCTTCAATTGGAGCCAACGTGATAGTGCTCTTGTGTCAGAGGGCTTCTCCTGAGAAAGCTGTCGCCACACAGATTTACTGTTTCAGGAGCAGTTAGGTAGATGGATGGGTACATCCTGCAGCCAAAACAACCAGAGCAGCAGCAGATGCAGCAGCCCAAGTCTGTCTGCCCTCCAGTGGCTATCCATCATTCATCCTTGCATGTGCCCATTATATCATTATAATGTCATATGCTTTGTTCTCAACTGAGTGCTAGAACGTTACAGTCACAAGACCAGAGGAAGGTCAGCCTAGAGTTTACTGCAATTTCTTAACCCATTGGTCATTAGCTTGATTTTGTAATCTTTGTGTAATCTTTTTTTTTTTTTTTTTAATTTTTTAATTTTTTTGTGTTACAGTGACCAAGAGCCCCCATACTCCATGATAACATTGCACGAGATGGCTGAAACTGGTAAGTGGAAATGCATAACGCCAGTTGTTTCACATCACTCAGCTGCCTTTCAACACACCATCAGACCTGTCTGATGTGCTGTCTCTGTCTGAGCAGGAGTCCAGCCTAGGCTGTCCTCACCTTGCCAGCCCCTGCTTAAATAATTAGCATGTCACACAAGTGCCGGAAGCTGTGGAAATGGCAGGGTATTAGAAGGGACTGGCTGCTGCCTTTGATGTTGGCCCTGGCCTTTACTACCATTGTCATGGTGATGCTAGATTTTGTTGCTGGAGGTAAAGTTGATTTGCAGCTCAAATGTACCCATAAGTCCTTTAGTCTATTGCTTTCAGTGCTTTCAGGCTTAAGTCTGTGTGTGGTATGTGTCTAGGAGGCATGTTTGTTTTTTCTGGGTCAAAGTGCAATTTGTTTGGTGAAAAGTGAACCGCTTCTTTACAGGTTTGCAGAAACATTGCAGAGGTGTAGCAAGTTTTCTGTTACAAATTTAACTTTTTTTTTTCTTGATATCGATCTGCATATTTTCCAGTTGTGACTCTGGATCATCACCAAACCCCTTTTGGCTATTGTTAGGGTCTTATTCAGCAGGGCCTTGGCCCTTCTATGGATCTTATTGGGGAGCAGAATACAGCAGAGACTGAGCTGGTGTGTCCTTCCCGCCAGCATGTCTCTCTCTCTGTCCGGTTGCCAAGGTTTCCATTTCTGTTGACTTTATTTATACATGCATCTGCTGCTTTGGTGGGTACTGACGTGGTTTGGCTTTGGTGGCGTCAGGTGGCTGGTCACAGGCTTGTGGAGGAAGGAATGTGTAGGGCAGCTTGAGCAGCACACAATAAAATCTGTTCTTAAAATGCTGGACTAGGATTTAAAATTTTTATCCTCTGGCCATTTCTTAGGGTATTTGAGAATAGCAGCAATATTAACAATTTGTCTTTTTGCCCCAAAAAATTGTACTGCAATAATGGCCTAATTGGTGGAAACTGCTCTGGAGGGGGCTGAAACTGTTGTGATTTACGATTCATCACTGCTGATTCAGTTTAATGGCTCTATTTTTGGACACAATGGTGTACTGCATCCACTGCATAGCTAGTCATTATTGTTGTATAGTGTATATAAAGGAATAGATGAGCGACTCTTCTCTAATAGAGTGGCTCATAACGACTGCATTTCTCTCTGTGTCTTTGTAGATGATGGATGGCTAGAAGTGGTGCAGTCTCTAATCCGAGTGATTCCTCTGGATGACCCGCTAGGGCCAGCTGTGATCACCCTGCTGCTGGACGAGTGCCCTCTGCCCACCAAAGTGAGTATTAATGTGTCAGTTCAGACAAGGCATCAGGTAGACCCATCTAAGACATGGTTCAACATCGTGAACAGATCTATATATTGATTCTAAACATGGTGATATAAAACCAAACGCTGAGTAACAAAAGTTAGGCCCTCACCTCCCCTTGACAACATAAAGCTAAACAGGAATATGTCTTTATTTTGATGCTCGTCCCAGCTGATTGAAACTTTTTGAAGGAAATAAATCGATTGTTCAGATGTGGTTCAGAGTTATTTATCTAATTCGTTAAAGCTTTACTGACAAAAACGCAAAAACTCTGTTTGCTTTCATTTTTAACTGTGTTTTGTCAAGTAGACACAAGAGTAAGGCACACAATTAGTATTACTTTATCCAGAAGCAACAGAGGGGCAACTAATTGTAATTGGAGCAAGCCAAATCGTATGTGGTGATGAGGTGAATGTGTGTTTTGGAAAACCTCTGTCTCTTGTACAGTGCTTCAAAATTCAGGATTGTCTCGCTCATTGCTGCCATCCCTGTGTGTTTTCCCCGATTGTAATGCAGCCTTATATCTCTTGTCCAGGATGCCCTGCAGAAGTTGTCAGACATGTTGAGTCTGAGCGGCGCTGTAGCTCGCCAGGACGCCCTCATTCCCGCCAAGCACCGCAATACCACTGCCGTGCTGGGCTGCCTAGCTGAGAAACTCGCTGGTAAGCTGTTCTTGTTCGTCAATGTCTAAATAAGCATGTCCAAATCCGCGCTCTGCATATGTGTATGTGATGAAGACACTGACTTGTTTTCACATGTATTGACATCCAGGTAGTGTGCACATTCATACATGACCACACAAGGTGATGCTAGATCTTTTCATATGCTATAAACTGCTAAGAAGAGGGTTGTAGCATTTCGCAACTACAGGAAAAGAGCAGAGTCTGCAGTCATACAAGTTGCGTACTGGGTATGATTCTGTGTGCTGCAGTCTCCCTCTGAGACCTATGGCCATGCTCTGACAGATCTGCTGAGCCCTCTAAACAGAAACACACACAAAAGCACAAGCACAGAGTGCACCAAGGGATCTCTGCTCTTCTCTTGATGTCCGGTAGTTTCAGTGTCATGATTTTGCTTTGGTAGCTAAATGCTTGGCTAGTTTCTGTGTGAGTTGAGTCTTTACTCTGTGTCTCACAGGTCCAGCTAGCATTGCACTCCTCAGCCCAGGAACCCTGGAGTATTTGCTGGAGAGCCTGGTGAGAGACACTTTTGATAACAGCACTATGCTGATACACACAGCATGTGCTCATATTTCTATAACTTTTTCCACATACAGTCACAGGGCTGTAGTTCAGTTATTCAGGTTCTCTCTGCGTCATGCTTTGGCTTATTTTGTTCCCTTTTTTTTTTTTGTTCCCAGAGTTCTGAGGCCCATCCGACTGTAATGCTCTTTGCCCTCATTGCTCTGGAGAAGTTCTCTCAGACCAGTGAGTCTCTCTATTCAGCCATTTCTCTGTAATGCCACACTTGATACTTTGTGCCAAAAAAGAATCATCATGAACTGTTATTGTGGTTTCAGGTGAGAACAAGTTGACTGTGTCAGAATCATGTATCAGTGATCGTCTAGCTGTCTTGGAATCTTGGGCAGATCACACAGACTATCTTAAGCGCCAAGTTGGCTTCTGCGCGCAGTGGAGCCTGGACAACCTGTGTGAGTACTTCAATCTACTCTGCAAAGAGACTGGAGAATTGGGCTTACACGTTCCTTCCCTTTAAATTATTTAATTATTTTTACAGTAAAGATGCAATGCAGTCCATAAATACTTGGACAGTGATGTAATTTCTGATGACAAAAAAAAATAAGAGTAAATCAAATCAATCTGGTTATGTCTCAGAGGCTATGCCTGTGATTTATTTATGGCTCATGAAGTGTAGATGTATTTACCATCATTCTGCACGTCAGCGTCAGTCATCAGTTTTGAGTCAACCTTCTGGCATACAGACGAAACAAGAATTCACTGTCCAGTTACTTATAGACTTATGCTCTGTTCTTCTCATGATTTTATTTATTTATTTATTTATTTTAGTCACTCAGTATATTTTACTGTAATTTGTCTACTTGAAGATGGTGTGAATCTTCTGTACTGCAGTATATCTGTAGGGGTTTGAGGATAACAGTTTTGTTGATAACATGTACTTGATGTTCTCATCCTTTTACCTTAGTTCTGAAAGAGGGTCGCCAGTTCACTTATGAGAAGGTCAACCTGAACAACATCAATGCCATGCTTAACAGCAATGATGTCAGTGAATATCTCAAGATCTCTCCAAGTGGTCTGGAGGTGAGAGCACAGGATTAAGAATAAGAGATCTGACTATAGTATGTGAAAGTTCCCAAATGTTTACAAGCGTTCACTTGTTCTTCAGGCCCGATGTGATGCATCATCTTTCGAGAGTGTGCGCTGTACGTTTTGTGTGGACTCTGGGGTTTGGTACTATGAGGTCACGGTCATCACCTCTGGGGTCATGCAGATTGGCTGGGCCACCAAGGACAGCAAGTTCCTCAACCATGTATGTCCCTACCATAGTCCTTGCTGTATTTGAGTAAACATAATCTTGTGACCCTCATTGTGCACACACATTGACAGGTTTTCAAATCCAGATCAAAAACCTTAAAGAAATTTCAGCCTTTTTTTTTCCTGAGCATAGTCTCATGGAAATTCCTTTTTGGTCTAGTTTTAACACAAAGGATGTGTTTTCCCAGACTGTCGTAGTTAGTAGTGACACTATTCTGTATCTGTGCTTTATAGGAAGGCTATGGGATTGGAGATGATGAGTACTCGTGTGCGTATGACGGCTGCAGGCAGCTGATTTGGTACAACGCTCGCAGTAAACCTCACTCCCATCCCTGTTGGAAAGAAGGTTGGTACAGTGATAATACTATAGACTTAACATTTTGATTCCCACACCTTCAGTCTCAGAGTAGTCAGAGTGAGCTCTTTAGACCCAGTTTAGATATAAGTTTAATTTTAATGTTCTCCTCTAATGATAAAGGCCTCAAAGCTATAAAGCTTATAAGAAGCGCGATCTTGCAATCACTGATTAAGTATCGCAGTGAAAGATGTTCAGTGCAATAGAAGCAGTTTTCTGTTTGTTGGGGTATAGTGAGTGTTCTTTGTTCTACAGGTGATGCCATAGGATTCTTGCTGGATCTCAGCAAGAAGCAGATGGTTTTCTATCTGAACGGACACCAGCTTCCTCCTGAGAAGCAGGTGTTCTCCTCTGCAACGTAAGCAAACCAGTCTCATTTCCTGTTCTCTTTTCCTAAGACAGATTACCATCCATGCAGCTGTCTGAGCAAGTTTTTTTGTAAGATGATAAGTGAGTCGTAATAAAGTATGTCTGTCTGTTCTGCTTATTGTCATCCTCATATATTATGCTCTGTGCTTTCTCCTTCAGGTCTGGCTTCTTTGCAGCAGCCAGTTTCATGTCCTACCAACAGTGTGAGTTCAATTTTGGTGCCAAGCCCTTCCGCCACCCCCCTTCTGTCAAGTTCAGCACCTTTAATGAGTTTGCCTCGCTTGCATCCGACGAGAAGATCATCTTACCCAGGTATCTTTGGTTGCTGGACACCAAGGATGAATTCTGGGGGAAATCGGCACCTCATAGTAAAGCGCTTAAGTGAAAGTAAATCACAGGCAGTTGTCTCATGACTCTATTAACCAGATTCTCTTTTTCTCTTTCTCTTTTTAAAAACTCTCAGACATAGACGCCTAGCCCTTTTGAAGCAGGTTAGCATCAGAGATAACTGCTGCACCCTCTGCTGTGACCAGATGGCAGACACAGAGCTGAGACCCTGTGCACACAGGTACAGAATATAGGAATGGGGGAAATAGTTTCTAGGGTAAAGGATTTACATGACTCCACTTAAGTTAAGAAGCCTTCTTTTGGGTAATAAACGAAGTGAGCTTCTAAATAATCCTACTGTATTTTGCAAGATGTTTATCTATTTGTGGCAAGCAAGAAATTGTGCAAATTCTGAAATTGTGGTGTTTCTCAGCACCAGATATTTGCAATTATGTTTCACCTTAATTTTTTTAACAGTTTATTGTCTCTGTGTCTGTTTGTGTTTTGTCTGAAGTGGGATCTGTATGGAGTGTGCCTTACAGCTGGAGACATGCCCCTTATGTCGTCAGGACATTCAGACACGAGTCAGACTCATTTCCCATGTGTCCTGACATCAGCCGTGAAGGCCAGGGCGTGGACACTCCTCCTAGCTTCCATCCCATCCAGTTCCCTCTGTCCAAGAGATCAACCTGACCAATAGAAATCATGATGCTGTTTCAGGATTGGATGCTACAGCTCAGAATGTTATGAGGAAGAAAGGATGGAACCTTCTTTTGTTCTAAAGAGAGAAAGCTATTTCTCCACCTCTTAAAGCAGGGAACATACCTACGAGATGGCCATCTCTTGCCGGAAAGGATGAGAGGGCTGGAGGAAAACTGGGGAAGTTGAAAGGTTTCTGAGAAGTTCAAAGCCTCATTTCCAGAAACATGCCGTAAAATGCATGTCTAATGTAGAACATGCATTGCATACACAATCTGCCTAGGACTCTCTCCCCATAGCCGCTGATCAGCGGTGCCTGCATATCTCTGTGTTCAGGTGTTTTAAATGTATCTGTGACTTTTCTCATGTTTTAGTCAAACTAAAAGGCTCAACAAGAAAGACAACGGTTGCCTAACCACTTTATTTCCACAATGATGCAAATGCCTGATTCTGAGACACAGATTGAATCTCATATTTTCTTCTCTCTGTCTCTCTCTCGTACTTGAAACAATTGTGGGTTGATTCCCTTACATTATCGATAGGATGGAAGTCTTGATGATTAAAGAAGCTGTGATTTCCAGTGGTGTTATACAGATTTTCATTGTGCAGAATGAAAATCACATTTAGTATCAAAAATGAAACATAAAATTGCAGAGAATAAACTTTGACTGAAGGTCATACAGTGTTCGGGTTGCTGTAGTGTTCATCAGATGACCTGAGAGGCTCAATCATTTGTCTTGCTTACCCTGATTATTTAAGGAGGATGCACATATCCAGGTCTTGGATACAGAGAGCAAAATGTGAACTTTCTGAAACGGTCAACGCGAGGATACCGACATCGAAAGAGCTCCAAAGATCTAAGAATAGGACTGAATTCAGAATCATTCTTTTTCTGAACTGTGATGTTTGTAATAAACGTATGTTTTACGTGTTGCCTAATAATTTGTTGCAAGTGATTTACAGAGCTCGAAGAGCTTCAGATGGTGTCCTGAAACAACTGGGCCGAGTCTGTTTGTGTTAGAATGAAACATCAGGATGATGATGATGATAACAACAGAAGGACGAGAAATAATGTGAGGGGTTGGGGGTTAAGTCGAATGAGCAGTCACACCCCTGAAGCCAAATGTAAATATGTGATCTACTGTGAGGACTGGAGCCAAAAGAAAACGGTGTGGATCCTCCATCCGCCGCTATTACCGTGAGGATGCGGCAGGTGGCGGTGTGCGCTCCGAGCAGCACCTGATCCCTCTGAGGAAAGAGAGCCGTCCGCAAACGTCGCCAGCAGCCTCCAGATATTTGAAGGCTTTACGTTGGTATTTTAACTCTGCATTCAGATATGGTGCACATAGGTTTTTGAATACCGATTACATTGGTAACGTACAGGTCTCATATACGTTTGTTTACTATAAGCGCTCTGTGGCTGTACGAGTTAGCACAACTGCTCCTAGCAACGGCTAATTAGATTAGCTGTTTTTTTTTTTGTTTTTTTTTTACAAAAACATTGTTAGAACTTTTGACTGTCCAGCCTCTGTTTAATACTGTGAGTCAACAGACGGCTAAATATTGTCTGACTTTTCAGGTTTGCGCACATTTTCTGTGTTCACTGAGTTCACTTGCTCGCTGGCTTACACTCCAGCAGAGTACCGTTAGCCAGGCTAGCTAACCCAGGTAGCTGACGATGGTTATGGTAGTAAATAAGTGTGTGTGGCGTTTGTGTTGCGTTAGATTTAGTAATCAGTGTTTTTTTTTCCCGTTCAGCTGAAACCTTCAGCGGGTTCTGGGTCCGTCTCCATGTCGCTGTGGGCTCCGGGCGCAGGAGGCAGGCGGCCTCCGCCTCAGCCGAACCCAAACAGCGGGTACGCGCGTTCAATCAGAGAGACTCATCCTTCAGGACTCATAACTCAGAGCAGCACTATCTGCGCTGAATAGCAGCTACTCTACTCTACATTTAATCTGGCGTTCATACATTAAGTGTGTAACGGCTCTAAATCACTGGCTGACCTGTTTTTATGCTTCATATTGAACGACTACTCTTAATTTAACGGGGAGAACTGGGTAACCATGAAATTCACAGGGTGGTGTCCTGCTACGCATCTTGTATGGCTGTGTTTCGCCCCAGGCTGTTTTAGCTGTATAAATAGAAGCATCAGCATTTCACACACTTGTTGTGAGGCCACTGTAGCGTGCAGTTTTATAATCTACAAGACAAACTTCCCTCTGCTTTAGTGCTTCAGTGTCCAGTATACTGGGCATTTGGAGAAATCAACATGTAATACTAGCAGCACAAAGCAGGCACTGGAATTGTGTTTACTGTATGTACAGCTGCATAAAACGTTCCTGAACTCTCGCAACAGCTTGGACCGCCTGGCATAAACCGCTCCTAAAATATTAAATAATTTTCTGAATTACTTTCATGTCATAATGAACAAATGGTTCCGTCAGAAACAGAGGGAAAAAAGTAAGACGTTACATAAGCTATATTATGTTACATATATTCATATGTACGTTTTATACACTGTATGTGTGGATGTGTTATTCTAGGCATTGATAATGCTGTACTTTTTTTAGCCTCAGAGGTCAGTGTGTTTGTTTTTCATTTTGTAGTGGAGTAAAACCTCTTCGAGCTTACCGAAGGCAGCCGTATCCTCCCAGAGAGAAGAGGAATGACATGTACCATGAATCAAAAAGGTGAGTTAGAACTGCAATGGTCAGCTGACACTGAGTGTGATGCGGTAAAATGCTGTATCCATAAGATTTTGAGTCACTCTTTCCGGGAAAATAGGAATAAACATCATAAAAGGTGAAGAATATTTCGATTCTTTATTTCGTTGAACATGCAGTAGGTTTCAGCATTGCTCAGAAAAGTGTGTTGTTGCCGTCGTGCAGGTGCAGGTTAAACGCTGCTCGCTGTTTCTGGGACAGCACTTTGTTTTTGCACGTGCACGGTCTGAGAAAAATGAAAGAAATCAGACTAAAGCTATACATGTGCTGAAAAACCTGATTATTGAATTAAAATTCAGGTCTCGATCAGATTTTTAGAAATACAATAATGGCCTTAATTTGATCTAAGACATTGGAGTATGCGTTTTCGGGATCGCTTGAGTAATCAGGTAACTGCAGAAATAAATGATCGTGTTATTGGTTTGAGTGTAAACGCATTCAACAAAAATGTGTTTGTGTGTTTGTGGCTTCTTTGTGAGCAAATTAAAGATCCCTTTTTCCTTTCTCTTTGGTTTGTTATTGTTTTAATAGCCAAATTCCCAGACTCAGACCAAATTTGATCAGAGATTATTAAGGTCTTCTTAGTCCCTAACATAAGATTGAAGTCTGTTATATTGTTATAGTTGCTGAATGTTGATTCAATCTCTGTTTACAGTTATGACAGTTTAGAACAGCAGGACGATTACGCTGCCACTACGAACTACGAGGCATATGAGCTTTCAGCACCTCAGCCACACCTGGCTCATCAGCCCAATGGTAATGATCTTGAGTCACAATGTCTTATGATTTAATTGTACTTCTACCAGCGTTCCCAAAAAGTGCAGATGTCAGTGCCATTTTAAAAATTCACTTCTAAATTGTCTGCCGAATTTGAGCCATGTTAGCTTTAAGATTTGATTTATTGTCAAGAATTCAGATATATTTGCCTTTATTCCTCCAGTGGCCTCATCAGCCGGAGGGGATGAGCGAAGTGCTCTGTACCAGAGATTGTATGAGCAGTTTCATGGAGATGGAGCCAAGAAGCCTGCTGACTGTGTTGTGCTGTCAGTGAATAACCAGAATTTGTGAGTATCAGCCATATCAGGAAACCGAATGCTCTAAAAATGAAAAAAATCTGAAGATTAATATCTTAATTTATTCACCATGTTAAAATTTTAATTTGGGTGATTTGCTCATTTTTAAAAGAAAACTGCAGGTTCTTAAAAATGGGAAAAAAACAACACGTGAAAGTGTGGAAACTATTAAAAACACAAACTTTACTCTGTCATTTCTGTACACTCAAATGTATATAAATATATAAAAGTGCAACAACTGTTCTATAAAATCACAATTTACACAAATTGAAGTGAAAGGAAACTGATTGATGACACTGTCATCATTTAATGCACAAAAATCCAGCTTCATTGTATTTTTATGGAAAAAGAACCTTATTTTTAATTTTTCTTCATTTTTAAAATGGTCGAAATCTTTCAAATGGGAAAAGAAATGTACATTTTTGGATGAGCATGATTCAGAATTCCACTCACATCAAATGTTTCCAGTCATCCTAAAACAAACCACAACTAAAACAAGGCATAAAATGTTTTTTTGTCTTGTAGTAAATGGGGTCTAATTTAAATCTCACTATTTATAAACCAGGATGCTGGTAATACACATTTAAAGCCCTTGTTGCATGTCTGTGAACTGCTGTCTTTAGTTAGTAATTAATTTTTAATGAAGTAGTGCAGCTGTTCAATAATGCCACACAAAATTATGAATGCATTAATGCAGCAAATAAAGAATGAGGCTTTGACTGACTGTTACTCTGATACCTAAAACCAGAAAGGCGTAGTAATTACAGTCTTTTCAGGTACTTTGAGCGTTTATGATATAATGTAACATTCTTGATATTTTAACCAGAAATAGTTTAAAGTAGCTTTTTGAGCACTTTAATTGCTTTAAGTGGCTTTCTTTTCATAAAAGAGCTTGAAATATTGATACCACACAAATGGCAAAAATATTGCATTTACTAATAAATGATCTACACTCACACAGTAAAATGCTCAAATTCTTGTCCTAAATAATGGATTAAATCTAACAAATCCAGCACAAAAAAAACAAATATAACTTTTCAGATATCATTTAACAAAATGTCATAAACCTCATGTTTATTGTATGTCAGAAATTACCTAATACATCATTTAATCTGTATCCTAAACCACTTTTGGGGCTGGCGTGTGATGGCTTGTTACAACTGATAAATTACTGGTAATAGTGCTGTGTGTCATAGTATATTTAATATTCCAGTGGTTAAATATAATGTCATAACTTACGTTTTTTTCATAATTTCGTGTGAATTGCAAGCAGATCTTTGGGACTACTGTAGACATTATAATATCAGTTGTAACAACCGAGGTTTCTTTCCTAAAATTCGTTTGTTCACCATTTATTCACCAAGCAAGAATGAAAGAGAAACAAAGCAACAGACTTAATATTACATTAGTATATTTACCATTTACATAGTAAGTGTTTAATGAATTATTGTCTAAAAAAACATGACTGTCACACTGTCCATGTCAACATCTATTATTTAAGTTTGACAACAATATTCTCCACATGTTAAAATGGGTTAGAACCAGTTTTAAACAATGACCAGCGAGTGCCTTTTAACAAACCTAAGATATTTTGTTAGAACCAGGCAGTTTGTGATTATTTTTATATTGATAATCCTTAGAAGTCATTCATTATCTTGCTGTGCTATTTAAATACAATTACATAATTATGTAAAGAATTCCATTTACATTCTTTATTGAACTCTTTTATTTTTTTCCCCACATACAAAAATGTACACAGTGTATTTTTCTTTTCACAAAGCAGGACTATGCCATTTGAAGTTTTTATCAAATTCAAATCATAACAAAATAGCACGCCTTCTACTTGTAAACTTAAAAAGTTTAGAATTCACATTTTGACTGAATGTCTGAGCTACAGTTGAGAAGCATTACTCCATGCTTTGGTCAGCGTCGGTGATAACTGCGTCTTCTAAGGATTAAATAATTGCTTTGTTGGTTATTTAATCTTTTTTGCAATTATTATATATATAAAAAAGTTGGGACAGTGCAATATGTAAATGAAAATTGAGTGCGAAGATATGCAAGACATGTAAACTATATTTAATGGAAAATGGTATAAAAACAACATATCAAATATTGAAACTGTGAAATTTTATTGTTTTTGAAAAATATGTGCCCATTTTGAATTTGATGCCAGCAACACATTCCAAAGAAGTTGGGACAGCGGCATGTTTACTATTGTATTGCATCACCTCTTCGTGTTTGGGAACTGAGGAGACCAATTGCCAGTACTTTCTATTTTTTCTTCATACAGGATTTCAGCAGCTCAGTATTTATGGGTCTCCTTTGTCATATTTTTCAGTTGATAAGGCATCAGATGTTTTCAGTGGTCTGCAGACTGGCCAGTTTAGGACCCAGACTCTTTTGCAGTGGAGCCATGCTGTTGTAATACATGTCAAACCAGGTTCTGCATAAGCAAGGCCTGGTCTGAAAATGACATCATCTAGATGGCAGCATATGTTGGTCCAAAACCTGTACGTATCATTCGGCATTAATGGTGCTTTCACAGATGTCCAGGTCACCCATGCCATGTGCACTAATGCACCCACATACCATCACGGATGCTGGCTTTTGAACTGTGTGCTGATAACAAGCTGGATAGTCTTTAGCCTAGAAGACACAGTGTCCAATTAATTGCACTTTTCCAGTTCGCCTCAAACCATCTTAAATGAGCTCTGGCCCAGAGAAGACAGCAGCGTTTTTGGGTCCTCTCTGTGTTTTTGTTTGTTTTTTTTTCTTTCCCTGGTGGAGTTCTAACTTGCATTTGTGGTTGCAGCAATGAACTGTGTTCACAGACTGCGTGACGTCCTGAAGATCAGTCAGTCAGTATTGGTTTTCAGTCTTGTCCTTTGCATATAGAGATTCCTTTGGATTCTCTGAATCTTTTAATGATGTTATGTACGTTGATAATGATAATCATACTTTGAAATTTACTTTGCATTATTATTTGCCTGTGCAGTCTTTCACAGAGTGGTGAACCCCTCCTCATCTTTACTTCTGAAAGACCAGCCTCTCTGGGCTCTTTTTCATACCCAGTCATTTTACTGACCTGTTGCCAATTAACAACCAGGTGCAGGTGTTTTTTTTTGTTTGTTTGTTTGTTTGTTTTTTTGACATCACACAATTTTACCAGTCTTTCGTGTCCCCAATTCCAACCTTTTTGAAATGTGTTGCTGGCATCAAATTTAAAATGGGCATGCAATTTACATTTATTTACATAATATTTTTTAAAATGTTCCACATATTTTATGATTTTCAAACATGCTGTTAACCCGGTCAGTAGTTTTCTGTAATGACAAAAATAATGATCTATATTATCTATGTATAATATCTATAATTACCACATGCTGTGCCAGATAATTTCCTTTAAAGATTGAGCATTACATTTGGTTGTTTAACATTCTTCCTGAGGTGGTTATTGCACCCAAGTGCAGATGAGTTATTCCTTTATGTGAGGCCAACTTCATCTCCAGCCTTTTGTGCTGTATACGTTAGGCAGCACAATAATACCACCTCTTCCCGGCCACATGTTTAACCAATTCCTTGGTGCATGGAGGTCAATAACCAGCTCTCTTCTTCTTCTTTCAAAGGGATTATCCAAAATCGTTAGGCCACTGTTTGCAGGACCGTGGCCTCTCGGTGGAAATGCTTTACCTGCAAGCGGAGTCAGGCCTGACCCGGGCCCTCCAAGATGTCCGCTCCGACGGTTCTCCCTTATGTATTCTCGTCGAGCAGACTAATGTAACTCTGTCCTCGTGCACAGTAATCATATTTTCAGAGTCCCTCAAAAGTAAGTCCCCACAGCCACAATTCTCCAAGCAAAAGCAATTTAACTAGCCATAACCATAGTATGTATTATTATCAAAATACACTGGTTTAGTGATGGTCATCCTTCTGGACATAATTATTTATTTCTAGAAAATTCTGAAATAAACACTCTGGTCAGGTCCATCTGAGAAGCCAATATACAATTTCTTCTTTCACAAGATCTCAAATGCATTTAAAATAATCGTTCCTGTTCAGGTGTGTCATTGTGCATATATTTAAATGTGGGTGTTTTTAAAAGGTGTTTTAAAACACAAAAACGGCAATAAATACGCAAATGAGCAAACATAATTACCACACCCACAAATGCTTATAAGTGGGAAAAACACAAGTTAACCAAAAATTTCCAAATTCAAAATTTCTAAACATTGCACGTTTTAAAAACCTAGACCATTTTGAAATTTTGAGACCGGTTTGAAAAGGTTTTTAATCTCTTTCTAAAGCTGAAGGTGTGTTTGATGCTGATGACATTTAAATGATCAGAAGAAGCATTTTTATTAAACCAAGCTAGCAATAAATTGTATTGTAAGTGCATTAAATGCACTAATGCGAGTACCTTTTATAGCTACCCCCAAAAAGATTCAGCACTTTTAATATGCCTCTATGTTTGGCAAAATGCAGTAGTTTAAAACTAAATATTTATATGTTTGTATGTGTTTCTTGTTGGATATCTTTATGAATGTGGTGGTTTATAGTCACTTTTTCATCCATTTAAAGTACCCATTTATACTTTGAAAGTGGAGTTGCTCCAATGTGTAATTTCTGGTTGTTGCTGCAACTGATATTGATGTTTTGTTAGGGCTGGTATTCATATTGATATAGTTTTTTAATGATTGTAAATAATAAGTGTAATTTACACTATATGGCCAAAAGTATTTAGGCACTTGACCATCACACCTACATGAGTGATATCCCATTCCAAAACTATGGGCGTTAATATGGGGACCCATTTAGGGTCCTCAGGCTTTTGCCAGAAAATTGAAAGCATGCAGTTGGCTAAAATGTCTTTGTATGCTATAACATTTATAACATTTCAGAGTCTTGAAAAACAGCCCCAGACCATTATCCCTCCTCCTCCAAACTGTTGGCACTAAGCATTCCAGTAGGTCACACACTCCATCAGACTGCCAGATAGTTAAGTGTGATTCATCACTCCAGGGAATACAGTCCAATGGTGACATGCTTTACACCACTCCAGTCAAAGCTTGGCATTGTGTAAAGTGATTATAGGCTTGTGTGCATCTGCTTTGCCATGGAAACTCATTTCATGAAGTTCTTAAAATGCATGTCTTGTGCTGGTGTTGTTCCAGAGGCAGTTTGGAACTGAGTGATGGCACAGACACAGCGTGGTCTGCCGTTTTCATAGACTTCACGATAATAGCCCTTACAGTTGATCAAGACAGATATGGCAGGGCACAAATTTCATGAACTGACACATTTAAAGTCACTGAGCTCTTCAATATAACCCACTCCACTGTCAGTGCTCGTCAGTGTAGATTGTGCTTGATTTAATACACCTCAAAAAAAAAAAGTTGCGGCTGAAACACCTGAACTCAATAATTTGAACAGTGGGGTGTATATATACTTTTGACCATATAGTTCAGAATTTTAATCACAACTGTAGGCAAATGTAACATTGGAAGTCTTGCCCAAGTTTTACTGTTTATCAGCACATTATATATCGGCCAGTGACATATTATGCAGCCTTACTTTAAAGTAAACAATTTCTCCTTTTTTTCCTACAAAATGAAATCTATGAAACAAAATGAACAAGCCAAATAATAAAGCACTTGGTATCAAGCAGGATTTTTTTCTGCTGAATTGATTCCCACCGCTATAATAGCAAGTTAACGTTGCTGCAGTACAGAAAATTAGTCCACATATTAATACAAATTGCACTGATTTTTATAGCTACCCAAACTGTAACTTGGTAAGTGCATACATTGTTTTGTTACATTGCTTGTCATCTTTCCGGTCTACCATTAAAAACTAAAATATGAATAATATATTCTCAGGGTGAAACAATACGGGTCATATTGAAGACTCAAATCTTTCAGATCTTAAAAAATCGAAGTGCCTCCTTATTAAAATATTTCTGGTTACGTTGGTTAACTGATGTATAAATCCATATTATGCCTGCTGATAATACACTAATATAGTTTTAAAAATGCATTCCTTCCCCTTCATGCTGTTTACAGTAATAACAAAAAACTGTACACTTCATTAAACATCTTATCAAACACTTCTACTCCCACAAAAAAAGCAATAAAACTTGAAGAAGACATCAGCTCTTGCATATAAATTGCATAAACCATATTGAACAATATCCAGCAAATATCAGGCACTGGCACGTTCCTGCTGGTGTGATAGAACTCTCAAGCTGTTTAAACTGCAGTGGCCCTCACTGAGCACCACATGTGCCTCTACCTTCTCCATTGGCTGAGTCTCTGTTGCTCTCACACAGTTCACCGCAACATGCCCAAAGACCAGGCCATGGAGTTTGTGGTGGAGGAGTTTGGCCGTCTGAGCAGTGGCCGGCGGCAGCGTGACCCTGTGGAGGCAGAAACGCAGGTGACGGAGCTGAGCGATGACTACCTGGAGCGGGCAAAGCTGGAGTGCCACTTCGTGCCTTCCACCACACGACACCTGCTCTTTCTCATGGCAGAAGGCCTGCATCTCTACCCGGAGGAGTTAAGCACCATCGCTGAGTACATACAGAACCGCCAGGACCATCTGCAGAGTGAGTACATAAGGAGTTCTCTTGTTGAACAGAGTGACACAGTGTACTGGACAGCAGACAAACATTACATACATGAACATCCAGAGCTTTTTAGTGTATGTATGTGTGGTTGTGTTACTCAGTTTGGGGATTCCTCCTCCATCTTGCAGGGTTCCACAGTGAGCAAAATGTGCTCCTTTTTGTTAAATTATGATGAGCCATCCTCTAAATCATGCATGAATATAAACTTGCAAATAGTCTGTTGATCTCAATACGAGTTTCACAAGAGCTGACCTGCTAAATAACTAACCTGCGCACCTGTCAAGACTGCTGGTTAACCGTAAGACTCCTTTCCTTTGCTCTGGTCTCACAAGAGTCATTGTAAATCTTGAGGGTTTAAAAAGTTTGGTTTGCATCACAGAAATAGCTCAGCTGTGGATTTGCTGTGCACTGCCCATCGATGTTAGACAGTACAGCACCATCAAAGTGAAGCCAAGTATGTTTGACATTTGAACAGGCTACCAAAACGGATGCTAAGCAAAACAACTAGCAGCTAATAGCCCTCAAATTATAGCTTCCGTGTTTTGACCATATAGTTTAGATTTTTTATTCACAGCTGTATTCAGATGTAAGATTGGAAGACCTGTAGGAAAAATGAGTCATACATCCTCTCTGACAGATGGGAAGAGTAAAGAGAAAAAAGGGGTGAAAACATTTTTCATAAATTTTCATAAAGTTCATTAATCACAAGTTTGGTCATTAGAAGGTCCTAGTGTTCATGACAGGGTATTGTTTATTGTTATTGTTTGTCCCTGTTGCCTTGAGAAACAATACTTTGTTTCCTAAAATGTTATTGAGCTTGCTGTATATTCTTTTGCCTCTGTGCCACCCCAGAATTACCCAGTGAGGTCGAAAGTGAAGTGGCTCCCGAGACACTGAACAGTTTTTCTGCAGGTTTGGGAAAACCTCCACCCCTTCTACCAAATCCTGTCGGCCCCAGCCAACCAATAAGTGAGCACCCAACCCCTCCCTCGGGCATGGGTGAGCCTCCTCAAAGCCGTTTAATGGGTGCACCAGGTTTATGCATTGGCTATTTATTTATAACCTGATAAAGTATATAGGAAAGTCAAGCAGTGATCAGTGATAAGTAATAGATGTCTGTAAGGTTTCTACAAATTCATAGAAATTATACCTAGATAGCTTAAATGTAAGCAATAAGAATTTTTATTTTTTTTATATAAGTATATGTCATATATATATATATATATATATATATATATATATATATATATATATATATATATATATATTATTTCAGAGACATGACATACATGAAACCATGACTGGTTAAAAGTGAAATAAATGCTTTACATTTTTAAATCCTGATCTCTCTATTCTTCTAGCTTCGTATCTAAAGACCAAGCCTCCACCTCTTCTGTCAGTGGATGTTCTTCAAGGATCCCCTCACAGGCCACCCCTCCCTCATGTCCCAGGCACCCCTCATGTTCCATCTGTCCCCCATGCTCCACCTGCCCCTCATGCCCCTCCTGCCTCTCATGCTCTTTCTGACCCTTATGCCCCTCCTGACCCTTATGCCCCTCCTGCCCCTCACGGCCCTCCTGATTCTTATGCCCCTCCTGTCCCCCACGGCCCTCCTGCTCCTCATGCTGCTCCTGCCCCTCACGGCCCTCCTGCCCCTCATGGTACTCCTGCCCCTCCTGCTCCACTTGCTCCTCCTGCCCCTTATGGCCTAGATGCCCCACACGGCCCTCCTACTCCACATGGCTCTTCTGCCCCTCATGGCCAAGGTCCCCCTCATGGTCCTCCTGCCTCTTATGCTCCCCAATCATCCTTTAGTCCCCAGGCACCAAGGGGTCCTCCAGGTCCAAGAGGTGCGCTAGGCCCCCGAGGGCCACCGGTCCTCCGTAGTTTACTAGGCCCAAGAGAACCTCCAGCTTCTTGTGGTCCACAGCCTCGACAAGGTCCACCAAGGCTTCCTGGTCCACCTGCCACACATGGGCCTGCTGACCATGGACCCCATGATTTCCATCCGCCTCGAGGTCCCCCAATTCGTCATGGACCTCCACTGCTTCGTGGTCCACCATCCCAGAATGGTCCTGGTGTGCCTCGTGGTCCTCCACTTCTACGTGGTCCCAGAGCACCACCACCTGCACTCAAGAGCCTTCACATGGGGAACCCAACAGGTCTTGTCTCTCAGATATTAGGTGTTCTTCTGCGTGTGTAATTACAGAGGATTGTGTTCAAGTTTGTAAGAATTTCACTTGACTCTGAGGTTCTTTTTCTTTTCTTTTCTTTTTCTTTCTAGCACCACGCCCAATGCGACGCCTGCTACCCTGACCATCTCAAGGTGTCTGAAATGACTAAGTGGCTACTGCAGCCACTTAAGAACACATCAGTGTATTCTTGATGTTACTTGACAGTGTTTCTGTTGTGTTTTACATATTTTTTGTTTTCTGCTTTGTAAATTGCTTTTTATACATTTTTTTTCTTTAGTCTCGTTTTCTTGTCCCTGGCATGGAAAAAAATGCTGCATTTTATTAAAAGTCTTTTTTTTGTTGTTCATTCTACAGCAGTCTGGTCTCTAATTGGTCTAAAGACGTGTCTCTTAGATGGCTGTGTCAGCATTACAAATGCTCTCTTATAATCTTTATGAGGTTCCTGCACGTTTGATCATTGTGTAGGTGAGTTTCAAACGGTGGTGTCAGGCTGCAGTTTCTCTTTTTCTCTCTTCGTCTTCTCTCTGCTTATTCTGATATTTTAGTATCTACTGCCACCAGATAATTCTGAGAGAATCCCTCCTCAGCAGCAGTTCAGTCATTATTCAGCCAACCTACAAATATAGTTCTGATTGGTCTAGAAAAATTAAATATTCATGATATTCAAATCTAAAAAGAGAGCTTCAGTTTGTGAGTGGTGATACTGGATACTGCGTAATAGATTTATAACAGACATGGATTCAGATTTCATTTATAGTGACCTTTTGACCTCGGTATGGGAGGCGACAGGTTTTTAATAAATAGAAATACTTTAAAAAGTATGTTGGACATGATTTGTGGTTGCAACGCTCTTAAACTCCATGAACTATGTAATTCCACAGCAGTTACCCCAGTATTTTGGTCTGAATGCACCATAAATTCATGTTAACTAGTTTCTCAACTTGGCGCCTTTTTCACTAATAATGGACAGTTTGTGAAAAATTGGATCATTTTATAAAAAGGGTTGGTCATTTTATTAATGATTTAGTTTAATTTGCTACTAAGTTTTTCAGCAATCAGTAAAATTTACTGATTTGTCTTGCTGTGATTCTACAAAAATCACAAGTAATCGTCTGGTGCTACAGTTGTATTAAAATCGAGAGTTTGAAGGTGGCATAAACCTGTGCACATCACAAAACATCACAATGGACACTAGAATCATTTCTGGTTTCCAACCCTTCATTCATTCCACAGAACATTACACAGTCTGTTCTCTCTGTCATGTTTCCTTTACAGCACCTTTCCCATCACACCAAGACTGAGCTACAGTGATGATACATCACTGCAGCCAAGCAAGCCAGACCTGTCACTCTATGGTCATTAACATTTAATCCATGACCAGGCTTAACCCACACGTGAGAAACTGGCCATATATCTGCTGCAGCAAGAGCCTCCACTCTTCTGTGAAGGTGTCAAACTAGATGTTGAACATTGTTATTAGAATTTGATTGTATTCAGCAACAAGAGCTTGTTTGATGATCTCTTCTGGATCAGACTCATCCCAGAGGTGCTGGATGGTACTCCATCACTCCAGAGAATGCGGTTTCACTGCTCCAAAGACCAAAGCGGAGCTTGTTACTCCTCTAGCTGATGTCTGGCATTGGGCGCAGTGACCTTAAACACGTGTGGCTCCGCAGACGTTCTATTGGCAGTGCATTATACAAGCTATGAGTGCCTATGAATGTGATTTTTTTTCAGTAATCAGAAGAAAATCTCAGGAGATCCAGTGTAGAATTTGTGTATTCTCTTTGTGAAGCATCATATTGTAGTTAAATGCTTTTCTCCTGTCCTGCCACCTGCAGGGAGAGAGTAATGCCAGCATGAAGGACACAGCAGTAGGAGGAGATGGCATGTGTCCTCCTCCCTGCCTGTCCTCTTAGAGAGAAGAGGCTTCCACTCGACCCTTCACCAGCAGCCTCCCCTGCACTGCTGCTCCTTCCCTACACTCACACACTCAGCTGGCACACACTCACAAAACCAGTCTACCACGCCGCCGCAGCACTGAATCAACCTACCCAGACTCTACAAAACCTTGACATACAATTGACACAAAACTCAGAACACCTCGATTTATAGTGTATCAATTTCATGATATTTTTAATCATGTGTGGTGTGTGTGTGTGTGTGTGTGTCTGTCTGTCATTTAAAAGTCAGACTTTTAGCAGGTTTTCAGACCATGCGTCTATACGTATTAATGTCACACACACAGGCTCAGCATTACAGTGATGAGATGATGACAGAAGTAGAATATTACATTCTCAGAAGACAAATCATTCACCAAGTTTTGACCGAGTTCTCTTTGAAAGCTTGTTAAACACACTCACAATCATCAGATTCATCCACTCGAAGCACAACCAACATTACAAAATGTTCTTCCACGTTACCTGCAATTACACATTTCCACCAGAGAGGGCTCCAAATCCCCAAAACCTGAATAGTGCAGCTTCAAACAACTGCGTTTTTGTCAAATACTGAATATATAGTGTTATTTACTTTTATGATATTTATGTTGTATGTGTGTGTGTGATCATACTGCAAGGACAGACTGAACACAGTGCAGTTGTGCTAATGTTAGCATTGTGGCAAATTTGTCAGCTCCCATCTGCACAGCTTCTTTCTGCTGCAACGCCACAGTCGTTAACTTTGCAGTTTAAACTGGAAACTCCAAAATTCATTAAAGTTGGGTCAAACTTTTACCACAGTTCTGAGAAAGTGTAATAAGCTGTCCAGCATTAAAAGTCACTATGAAAGGATGCAGGTGTGAGAGCACTGATAGGTCAATAGAGTTTGACTTGTGGGCATATGCTTTTTTTCGTTTATCTTCAGGTTTTATAGTACTGTTGGCTCTTACCATTGAGCCGTAGAATATGCATATAAACATTACTGCTTATTCTTTATTGATATTGAGTGATATGGAAGAATATACAGTGATATGATTTTTGTAATCACTTAGGCCTACATTACTGCCCTCCAGCTATACTCTATAATTGATTTTTTTTTTTTAAGTTCAAAATGTGATTAGCAAGCTGAAACCATTCCATTTCTGGTCTAAGCACTAATTCTACATCCCATTAGGTCATTTTAGCCGAAGGCACCCAAGTTGAAATGCATCTCGACCTGCATGACAAACCTGAACTAGCTTTATGTCAAAATTCAGAGAAAACAAGCATTATAAACAAAGAAAGCCTGATTGTTTCTTCACAAGCGTGTACCCTTGATATTCCACAAGCCTGACCTTCCCTCCTTATCTCACTGCTGGACGGGCTCGTTTTCCTCCAGAGTGGGGCTCTCTCCTCCATACCCAGTCAGAGGTTCTCCACTGCAGGTAGCACTCACCGAATGCAGATACAACTAGAGTACTAGCCCAGGGGATATAGACAATAACTTTAAGGCAATAATTCGTCGAAAAAATTGCCCCTAATTGCAAATGTAGTTGATAATCCAAGCTGTTTGTTGTCCAACAATATGTCACTTATTTCAAGTATTATTTTGGAACATTTGTACTTTATAGAACTGTTGAATATTCATACACTAAATTGCCAAAAATATTCACTCACCAATCACTCAAATTGAACTGAGGTGTTCCAATCACTTCCATGGCCACAGGTCTATAAAACTAAGCCCCTAGGCCTGTAGGCTGCTCCTACAGACATTAGTGAAAGAATGGGTCGCTCTCAGGAGCTCAGTGAGTTCCAGCGTGGTACCGTGATCGGACGCCACCTGTGCAACAAGTCCAGTCGTGAAATTTCCTCACTACTAAATATTCCACAGTCAACTGTCAGTGGGATTATAACAAAGTGGAAGCGATTGGCAATGACAGCAACTCAGCCACGAAGTGGTCGGCCATGTAAAATGACAGAGCGGGGTCAGCGGATGCTGAGGGGCACGGTGCACAGAGGTCACCAACTTTCTGCAGAGTCAATCACTACAGACCTCCAAACTTCTTGTGGCCTTCAGATCAGCTCAAGAACAGCGTAGAGAGCTTCATGGAATGGGTTTCCATGGCCGAGCAGCTGCATCCAAGCCTTGCATCACCAAGCGTAGCGCAAAGTGTCGAATGCAGTGGTGTAAAGCGCCGCCACTAGAGCAGTGGAGACGAGTTCTCTGGAGTGATGAATCACGCTTCTCCATCTGGCAATCTGATGGATTACTCTAGCTTTGGCGGTTGGAAGGAGAATGGTACTTGTCTGACTGCACTGTGCCAAGTTGGTGTAAGTACAAAGTTTGGTGGAGGGGGTGTTATTGTGTGGTTTTTCAGGAGTTGGGCTCCAGTTCCAGGGAAAGGAACTCAGTGTTTCAGCACCAAAAGACTTTGGACAATTTCATGCTCCCAACTTTGTGGGAACACTTTGGGGACGGCCTGACTGGCCTGCACAGAGTCCTGACCTCAACCCGATAGAACACCTTTGGGATGAATTAGAGTGGAGACTGTGAGCCAGGCCTTCTCGGCGAGTGAATAATTTTGGAAATATAGTGTATTTTCTAAGGGGAAAGACATTTTAATCCTTATATTTTCATTTAGAGCTTTGAAGTTCTTGGTACAAATTTCAAAAGACCATTCTGACAATTTGATAGCAGGTTATTTTCTATATGACTGATTGGAAATGACCAATAATCCTAAGCAAAGCAGTGGTCATGGCTGTTGTGACTATTTTAAAAGGAAACCTTTTAAACATGTTTTACTTTTACATACTTGGTCATTTAAACATAAATGCGCTCCAGTAGTGGCAGCAGACGTCGGTGGACACCTGGACCACAAGAACTCTTGGGGAGTCGGGAGAAGAAATGATTTGGTTTTAGACCTTTTCAAATGTACATGTTCCAGAACCTCCTTTACATACAACTAAACATACTTCAATGAAATTAATGAAGCATCTGAGGCAAACAGCCCAAAAGCAACGTTAGCTTTTGTATTTCCTGTATGGGATTTTTGCATCTCAGCAAACACATTAGTGTATTCCAGTCTTAAAGACATTAGGGGTGCGTGTACATCCTCTAGCCACTTGGGGGAGCCAAGAAGTCACCTTTCACTGCTCTACAGCTCATAGGAGGGAGCACAGCTGACCATTACATTAAGTGGTACACTTCTAGGAAAAACTGCCCTCATAATTAACGGTCTAATGAATGTCTATGGAGTGAATGACAGGAGGCTGTGACTCATTTCCAGGCAACACGAACATTACGACTTTCCAGTGTTATTTCCTTCCTTCAGTTATTTCCTTCATTTTAACACGGAGAACGAAGCAAAAAGAGCAGAGAATTAAACGCAAAAGGACAATGAAATAAACCACCACATAATATAAAATGTAACTTACTGGATCTTTATTAAATCATATAGCTAATAAAAACATTGATTTTAAGGCAGACTAGCAGCAAGCATTAGCTGCAAGATGGACAGTAAGAATAAATACAAGGCTGATTGTTTAATAAAAAAATAGAAAAATTATAAAGCCATAGAGAGAAAGAAACTCAACTAGTGCAGCTGTAGGTATGAAAAACAAGTGTTTAGATGAACATTACTGTAACAGATTTTCTATGGCTGTATTTTAACTCTCACCGTCTACCTGCATGTAGCGATCTAACACGAGCTCTAAACATGATTCCACACGTAGTCAGTTAGGTCTGTGTGTGTTCTGAGTGCATGGAGTGTGTGTGTAAGGGCGGGGGTCAAGATAAAGAGATGTTTGGTTGTCTTTCTCTCATAATTCACTGGAAAATACGTAACCTATTAAATCATTTTTAAAGCATTTATAATGTTTCTCCAAAGCAAGCCTAGTAACACACAATTCTTACAATTTAAGTTGACCCTTTTTCCTATAATGACCTCATCAAAACATTTAAACCTTAAATACGAAGTAGGATGACTAACATTAGACTGGTACAAACCACTGAATCACTGAGTGTTCGCCAAAGGGAACGGTGTGTAATTGTGGATGCAGAATCAAGGTCCATCTCAAGAGCTCTGTTCTTCTTGTTTGGTTTTTTCGTTCGTCTCACTGATTGGACCGCCTTAAAAATGACTTGAGAATGGGCTCCCAACTGTGGTAATGCCATTCCGAACCCACAGAACAAAAATCTGAAGCTTGCAAGATTCAGAATGTTTATACCAAGCTAGGCCAACATGATCAAGACCACTACTACTCAACAAACACTGATCAGACATCCTCACAAAGAGGCAGAGCAAAGCTCATCCCAGGAAACCTTCGACAGGCTGATCTGAAGAACATGTAATAGAACAAGTTTGTGTTTAAGGCCAACGCAGACGGAGCCAGACACATTCTGGGAAAACATTCAGTTGGGTCAAAAAAGCACGGACTATGCCGGCCGGCCAACAAAACCCTTTCCCTTGTGTTTGAACTTTTGCTTTAAGATGTCTTCATCAGCCCAAGATGGAAATGTACTTGGGAAAAAAAAAAAAGCAGAATCCTATTCTAGCTGTGTGCCTGAATCTAGTCTGTCCCAAAAAAGTGCTGAACTGTTTATGGTCTGACCCCTAACTGAATGGCAACAAAAAAAATCTAACTTTTTTTTTCCTTTTTCTTCATCCTCTGGAGAGCCCAACCTCCAGAGGATATACATTTCTGACAGATATGAGAACACAACAGCAGATGTTCAGGAGAGCACTCGTTGACTGAAGGACCATGGACAGCGAACGGGGTGAGGCTGCTATGAATGATCACCCTCATCTTTAGCGCTCTCAGCCGCACACCTTGAAGTCAACCTTCTCTTTCTGTTCTACGACTGTGTGCTGGAGTGTGAACTTTGGAAGAAGGAAACTGGAGGAGTGAGTCAGCCGGGCGGCTTGTGTGCTGCAGACCTTAGAGAGTGGTGAAGGTGTCAGCAGCGGAGGGATTCTGTGGTGTCAATATGGAAAGACAGAAAGAGAGGGAGGGATAAGGGGTAAGGCCCGTATTCCGCTTATCTCCCTCTAAGTGGAGCCCCCACTCAGCTTAGTGGCTGAGGAGGAGAGGAGTGAGAGATGAGGGGGAAGGTGTAGTCCCGTTCTGGGCCTCAGTCAGTCTTCTTTGCCCAAGCCATGTCATCGCTGCGTGGCTTCTGGCCAGTAACTCTCTCTACCAGCCACTCCATCGTCCTCCAGAAGCCTATTCGGTCCAGAGGGTAGTTAAGCCAACCTGAGAGAGAGAGGGAGAGAAAAGGATGGAGAGAGGGCAAGAACATTAGCAGGACAGCACCCCAAGGATCAGTAACTGGGAAGAAAGGGTTAGCTGAAGAGCTTTCCAGACAGAGAGAGCAGAAGAGGCAAAAAAAAAAAAGTACTGAATGCATGTGGAAGCACATCCCCCTGACATGCTGGACAGCAGCTCTTCCTGGAAGATGAACAGAAGGGAATTCTATAGAGGCCGAGTAATGTACAAACTTTCTGAAACACACACCCTACCACCTCATACGGTTGCAGTGGCAGTTTGACATGAAAGCCATTATTGCCAAACATGCACACGCTAGTATGTCAGACGAGTGTGTCTGCTTCACATACATTTAGTCAACTCAGCCCGCTCTCGCTCAGACCTTCAGACATCCCCCTTTCGATTTCTTACTGAACATGTCATCACCCTAGAGCCAACTCTGTCAGTCACATATAAATGTGCCTCCTCACACAATCTAAACACGACCATTCACTCAAATGGCCACCCAAGCAACCCCTCACGCTTCTACAGGCAATCTGTATGAACACTGCTATGCCTTAGTTGTTGCAAGCCATGCATGTGTGTGTGTGTGTGTGTGTGTGTGTGTGTGTGTGTGTGTGGGGCCCCTGCAGTGACACTCTCGGTGCAAGAGGAAAGGAGTATAGCATGTCTTGTTGTTTGATTACTCCTCTTTGTCTCCCTTTCTCTATCTGTCTCTCTCCATGCAGGCCTGTTTGTTAGCACTGACAGCAGGTTAGCATTAAATATACATGGAGACTGTCAGCCAGTGGAGCACACAAAGACAGACCGGGACCCCAGGGACCCGACAGAGAGGGTGGAGGAGATCCCCCGGAGAGGGGGGGGCAGTGAACAAGAGCAAGACAGAAGAGAAAGAGAGCAAGCGAGAGGGAGACGGAGAGAGAGACTCCCTCCCTTTCCTTCAACATTTCCTCTCTCCACCAAACTAGAGAAGACGACCAGCTCTTCCCTTCTCTCTCTCACACACACACACACACACACACACACACACACACACACACACACACACACACACCACCCCCACACTCACATCTGTTGTCCACAGGGGCGCAGGGTGACGCACAAGCATCCCCACTCTGCTCTCTCTAAGACACACATGCCGAATACTGAGTGTTGGAGCTATCACAGGGATTTAATGCCTACACACATGCACGCACACAAATACACACATGCACGCACACAAATACACACACGCACGCACACAAATACACACATGCACGCACACAAATACACACACACACACACAGTCTTAGGCTATTTTTATCCATGACAAACATCTAGCAGCTAAACTAGACAATTCAACTAAAAGAAAATAAATATTTTCAAGTTACAATAAATGGCACAGACAAAAGAACACAATATTATTATGACACAAAACCACCAGCTTCATACGAGGTGCTGTAACACTCCCAGCGCTACACTGGATCACCTTAGGCCAGCTCACCCTCACCTCTCCTCTACTGTAAACATTTACAAATGTTACTCAAATACACAGAAAAAAACTACAGCTTTACATTTAACACGTCTGTGCAAAACAGAGCAGCTCTCCATAGCAGGAGCTGCAGTAGACTGAAATCTGAAAAACAAACATTTAAAGTAAAGGATGTCGTCTGAATGTCTTACAAACTTAAACATCCATTTCTGACTGAAACCCAGTGAGTGAAACGAAAAGTAATCCAGACAGTGGGTGAGTAAACCAAGGCTAGTGAGTGTGTGTACATTAATGTTTGTGAATGTCTGAAATAAAATGTGAATCAATCGCATGTTTATAATTACAGAACAAAGTAAAAATCCATAAAATAACAGCTCTATTTGTATTAGTGTGTTTTATTACAGCACTTTGAGGTCTCGTCTGTCCACGTTTATTCCTATTAAGTCTCTCTCTTTCCAGTCTTTCCAGTCTCTCCAATCTCTCCTCCCCCCCCCTCCTTCCTCTCTCGTCCTCTCTCTCCTTCCTCTCTCGTCTTCTCTCTCCTTCCTCTCTCGTCCTCTCTCTCCTTCCCCTTTCTCTCTCTCTCTCTCCCTCCAGTCTCTCTCTCTCTCTCTCCCTCCAGTCTCTCTCTCTCTCAAGCCTCTCCAGTCTTTCTCTCTCTCCAGCCTCTCCAGTCTCTCTCTCTCGCCTCTCCAGTCTTTCTCTCTCTCCCTCCAGTCTCTGTCTCCCTCTCCCTCCAGTCCTCTCTCATCTCTCTCTCTCCCTCTCTCTCGTCTCTCTCCCTCCCTCTCTCTCTCTCGTCTCTCTCCCCCTCCAGTTTCTCTCTCTCTTTTTCATCTCTCTCCCTCCAGTCTCTCTCTCTGTCTCTCACCAGTCTCTCTCTCTGTCTCTCACCAGTCTCTCTCCCCCCCCCCCCCCTCTCTCTCTCTCTCCCTCCCCTCCAGTCCTCTCTCTCATCTCTCTCTCCCCCTCCAGTTTCTCTCTCTCCAGTCTCTCCCCTCCAGTCCTCTCTCTCTCTTTTTCATCTCTCTCCCTCCAGTCTCTGTCTCTCTCTCTCTCCAGTCTCTCTCTCTCTCTCTCTCTCCAGTCTCTCTCTCTCTCCCTCTCTCCTCCTTTCTTTCTCTCTCTCCCTCCAGTCTCTCTCCCTCTCCCTCCAGTCTCTCTCTCTCTCCAGTCTCTCTCTCTCCCTCCAGTCTCTCTCTCTCTCCAGTCTCTCCCCTCCAGTCCTCTCTCTCTCTTTTTCATCTCTCTCCCTCCAGTCTCTGTCTCTCTCTCTCTCCAGTCTCTCTCTCTCTCTCTCTCTCCAGTCTCTCTCTCTCTCCCTCTCTCCTCCTTTCTTTCTCTCTCTCCCTCCAGTCTCTCTCCCTCTCCCTCCAGTCTCTCTCTCTCTCCAGTCTCTCTCTCTCTCTCTCCAGTCTCTCTCTCTCCCTCTCTCCTCCTTTCTTTCTCTCTCTCCCTCCAGTCTCTCTCTCCCTCCAGTCTCTCTCCCTCTCTCTCTCTCCCTCCAGTCTCTCGCTCCCCCTCTCTCTCCCTCCAGTCTCTCTCTCCCCCTCTCTCTCCCTCCAGTCTCTCTCTCCCCCCCCTCCCTCTCTCTCCCTCCCTCTTCCTTTCTTTCTCTCTCTCCCTCCCTCTCTCCTTCAAATTCATAGGGCTCTCATGGCCGACCACAGATACCGATTCAACATGCTCATTTGGCCAAAACAGAAGTGACGAGAGCTGAATAGATCCAGCAGTGTACACACTGCACAAACTACAGGCGACTGTCAGACACTGAAAAAAAAAGCTGGACAGTGCCCAGCGGTCAACAGCGGGTTTAATGAATAAAAGCACTAAAAGTGGCAGATTGTCTGCTGCAGATCATTTTTGTCTGTTTTGATGCACTACAATGAAAATAACAACTGCAATACTAATTTTAAGTTATTAAAAATGTCAGTAGTAGTGGGTGTGAAAGCTGTGTGTGTGTGCTTGTACCTGTAGTAATGCAGTAGTAGGTCTCGTGAGGGGACACATGGTGGATGCGGTGGTGTTTGCGGGGCAGCACTAGGTGGCAGTCCTGCAGCAGAGTGACCCAGCGTGGCAGGCCGAAGTAGGAGTGAGACCACTTGTGGATCTGATTAGTCATGGTCACAAAAACCGCCAGCGCAAAGACGAAACACTCCCAGGGGTAAGACTCTGCAAGGGCATCTGAGAGAGAGAGAGAGAGAGAGAGAGAGAGAGAGAGAGAGAGAGAGAGAGAGAGAGAGAGAGAGAGAGAGAGAGAGAGAGAGAGAGAGAGAGAGAGAGAGAGACAGAGACAGAGACAGAGAGAGAGACAGAGAGAGAGAGAGAGAGAGAGAGACAGAGAGAGAGAGACAGAGACAGAGACAGAGACAGAGACAGAGAGAGAGAGAGAGAGAGAGAGAGAGAGAGAGAGAGAGAGAGAGAGAGAGAGAGAGAGAGAGAGAGAGAGAGAGAGAGACTTAAATTTGGATGCACCTTAAACCAAGCCCCTCAACACTGCAGTTTCAGGCACTCCAATCCCAGGAGCTGAAACCTGAAAAGAGTCCCCAGTGACCACCTCACTGACCCCCAACAACCCCAAATATCTGACCAGCACTGCTTCCTAAACACCAATCAGAGTAAACCAAAAATGCCTACCTGGAATATTGGAAACACCAAACTCACTCACAGAGCAGACTGAACTGCATCCTGGCCCTAACTCAGGAATATAAATTGGCTGAATATCTTGTTACTGTCCAAGATATGAAGCTGAGACGGATCCTCACCAAATACAGGCTCAGTGACCACAGCCTGGCCATTGAGAGAGGCAGATTTAAAAAGTCCTGGCTAGCGAAAGAGGAAAGAGTGTGTAGTCACTGCAGGACAGGTGAGGTACAGACAAACCGCCCAAAATATGAGGCCATTAGAAATAAATATTTTAACCAATTTGAAAAACAGATAAATAACTTCAGGACGTTGGGAGATGAAGGTAAATTAGCGATAATATTAGGAGAGGGTCCAGCAGTGCCCACTGCAGCCAGGTATGTGTACGAGTGCCATACACTCAGGAACAATCAGTGACCACCAAACCACAGCCTTTACTCAATGTTCTATATGTACATATGTAATATAGATGTCCTTTTTTTCCCCATTCTATTTTTCCCCTTCTTAATCAGATATATTGGATAATTAAATTTGTTCTTCCTGTTATAAACTACACACACATATTTAATAGGTTTTATTATTCCATATACTTTTATATTATTAATTGATGATTTCCCCTCTTAATTAGTACATCATCATATGTTAATCTTGGTTTGTATTTTATTGTATTTTTTTATTCACTTTTGATGTACACATCATTTTTGGTGTGCTTCAGCAATACAAACGTACATTTATCATGTCAAAGCGAACTTGAACTGAGTGAGATATTACATGCAAGTCAAAATAAATGTGTTCTTTTTAATGGGTCTACTTTCCCCCCTTAGTTGTGCTAGACTGATTTAAAACTGACCTTAGCCTAGTGAAACCTGAGCTGAAGACTCGCCTACAGAGCCACACACCATCTGCTGAACCCACACAGCTTCAGCTCTGCACACGGCCTCTGTGCTGTTAAGGCCAGTTTGCACGTGAATGAGTTACAGGAGTTTACTTTCGTTCTCAGTTGTGGAAACAACACCTTTGTATTTTTGGCGTGGAATGACTCAAAAATATTATATAATAAATAGTAGATAATAAATAGTATATAATAAAAAGGTCAAAATAGTTTCCATTTTCATTTTTTTAATGACTTAAATGACTTTAAAGACTTCCCAAAGAATAACCTTTATAATAACATCATCATCATCATCATCATCATCGTTGACTGCTTAATCCATAACCTTTATATCTTATATATAAATCATGACATTGCAAAAAATTCAATTTGATGAGCATTTTTTATTCAAATTTTATTTTTATTTATTTACAAATTTTATTCAAATTTGTCTGAAAGTCCACAGATATTCAGTTGATGAGTTAGACAAAACAAATTACAGAACTCAAAACTTAATTGGATTTGCCATGAGGTCACTTGCCTGTTCATGTTCAAGGTTCTTGAGATTGAGGTCTTGGTTTTAGTTAAAAAACAGTTAACCTAGATGCTTCTAGCTGTACCTGACAGTTTACATGGCTAAATAAAAGCAAATTTCCATTATACAACAAGCCACAATGGAGAAATTTTATCAAGCAATCCAGCTTTTTTTTTTCCCCTTATCATAAAATACATTAACGATGATGTCTGGCAATGTAGGCTCGTTAAAATCAACATGATACAGCTACCACTACCTAAAAGAGAACTAACACAGTAAACTGCATGCATGCAAACAAGCCGCCCGGAATGTTTTCAGACCCTAGCAACGGCCCCATGTTTGAGGAAGTGAAATAAACTGGCCCTGTCTTCTTTCAAAAGGTTAAAATTTTGATTGGTCATTTCAATAAAAAATACTGTGAGCGTCGGTACAGTGTGAAAGATGAAAGTATCTGTGGAAGTAACGGACAGAATAACGTATGATGCTTTTTTCTCCCAAACGGAACGTTCACTCACGCCGGAATAAAAGTCACAGCGAATTCACTCACTGACTGCTTCCCAGCGACTGTGGAAGTTGTGTGTGTGTGTGTGTGTGTGTGTGTTTGTACCTGGTGTGTAGGACAGGAACTTGTAGGCCATGTGGGCGAGAGGCAGGATGGTGATCATGCAGTTGTCTCCATTGGTCTCAATGAAGTCGTGCCGCGTGATGGCCGTCGGGTCAATGTGGTGCTCCCGGAAAGGACGGATAAATGCCTACATGGACAGAGACAGTAGGGGAGAATAAGAGGGGAAAAAAAGGAGGACAGACAGGAGAAGAAGGGCATCTGTAATTTGGGATTTTGATTTTGATTATACATGAAACATGACATGCTCCTTGATAATGAATGGCTGAGCCATCTGCTGATCACACAGACAGTCCCGTAAAACTAACAGGCGTGCTTCAGTCTTCTACACCCATCCCACTAAAGCAGAGGGCTTTGATGGAATTTTACCTCAAGATGAGTTGGAGTTGATGAGCAGTGAAACACGGGGGTCGCAGGGAGTTTTAGCCTCAACAAACAGCTCCGAGTCGTGTGTTTACTGTCTCCTCCTGAAAGTCGGGGGTGGGTGTGGGTTCAGGGTTGATGTTTGACTGATAGAGTTAAACTGGTGCGCTGGCGTTAGTGGAGCCTAATGAAAGCGAGGGGGAGAAAACGCCGCGGCCGTGTGAGCTACAAGTTATGGAGCGGCGAGATAACCCGGCATAAAACAGCACTTCCCCGTCGCTCAGATCCCGCATCATGAAAAAGCTGAACCCAGCGGCTCCTGTCACTCACGCCCGGGAGCGCTGCTTTGAGACGGGCGCCCCGCCTGCGAGCGCGCGGGTGTCGCAAAATGAAAGGGAGCGCGGGAAAGAATCGCATAAGCACAAAGAGAAAAGAGGGAAAAGAGAGAGAGGGAGAGAGAGAGAGAGAGAGAGAGAGAGAGAATAAAATAAAAACCCACAAGAATGAAGGTAATTTATTTCCCACACAAAAAAAAAACAGGAGTCGTTTGGAGCCGCATTACCATAGCGGTTTCGGAGGGGAGGCGCGAGGGGGGAAAAAATGTCATTATCGCGTGTTTGTGGGCCGAACTCAATCACACCTATATCTGAGGGAGCGTGGAGGTGCTCTGCTGGAGCGCGGGAAACTATCTGCTGATATTTCGACAATTATCTTCCCTCCCGTTCTGCTCGCCTCCCCCTCCATCCCTCTCCCGGCCCCGCGCGCGTGAGATTAAAAGAGCGCTAAGCTGCGGACGGCCCGCAGCGCCCGTGTGTAGGACTCTCCGGCCACCTGGTGGCTCTCCGCCGCTAATCCCGCACCGTTTAACGCCCTGCCTCGCGCCTCGCCTCGCCAAAGCCTCGCACCTAATCACGACTCCACCATCTCCGGATTGCCGTGGCAACCAGGAGGCTGACGGGCGCGAGGCCTCCCCCGCCCTTAACCTGATCGCTTTCACTCCCTCTCTGTCAGTCTCTCTCGCTCTCCCTCTCTCTCTTGCTTTCTATGTCTGTCGGTTTCTCTCCCTCTCTTTTTCTTTCTTCCTCTCGGTCTGTCTCTTCCTTTGTCAGTGTTTCTTTGTCTCTCTTCCTCTCTTTTTCTTTCTTCCTCTGTTCCTCTGTCAGTCTCTCTCCCTCTTTTTCAGTCTCTGTGTCAGTCTCTTTCTCTCTATGCCTGTCTGCCTCTATCAGTCTCACTCTGTCTCTCTTGTTCTTTTTCTTTCTTTCTCTCTGTCGCTCACTCTCTCCCTCGTTCTCTCTCTCTTTCTATTTGTTGCTCTTGGCCTTTCTTTCTCTTTTTTTTTCCCCGTCTCTGTCTGTCTGTCGCTCGGTCTCTCCCTCTCTTTCGTTCTCTCTGTCGGTCTTTCTATCTGCGCTCTTGGCCTCTCTCTCCCCAGTGCTCCTCACTCTTAAGTGCCCATTTAATCACGCTCATTAGCGACTCTCCCTCAAGTTGCCGCTCTTTTTCCGTATTTGACGCGCGGACAGAAAGCCGTATATAGGCGGCCGCTAAGTGCTGTCTTTAATCTGCCGGTTAAAGGGGCTTAGAGCGCTGCGTTCTGAAGGGGCCGTAAATTCCCTCGCTCTTTTTGAAGTCCGATCACTCCCAGGTGGCGGATCCTAATTATCCTCGACAGCAGAAGGATCGGCGGTGGCTGTGGAGCCGAGAGGAAGTCTTCCTCCTCCTCCCTCACCCCTCCCAGCCTTGAGCTGAGCCGTTTAACGCCACAGACAGACGCTGATGAAAGAGCGGAGAGCGGCCCCCTCAGCCCGGGTCACAAGGGTGCTGGACGGTCTGTTAACACTGCCTGCTCTCTCCAGGGCCCACAGACAGCTCTGCACACTCCGAGTGGCAGGACAGCAGTGAGCCTTGGCCATAGCGTGACACTCTCAACACAGACTCCTCTTTATCCTCCACTCGGACCGGTCACACTCCTTGTGTCCTGGTCAGCTTCGTGTACACTCTCAAAAATAAGGGGACCATAAAGGATTCTTCTGAGTGATGCCTTTGAAGAACAACTCTGGGTTCCCAAAAGAATCTTTCAGTGGATGCTTCTTTGAAAAGCTCAGCTAAAGGAATTTAACCGAAAGCTTCTTTAGGAAACCAAAAGCAGTTCTGTTATGGCATCAACCCAAAGAACTCTGGCCTTAATTTTATAGAGCATACACACAGACTGCTATGGCCAGACTAGCGTCCAGTAAACAGCTGCACCAGCTCAATGAAGTTCAATTGCAAGTTACGGCCATCTAAGTACAATTAAGTTGTACCACGAAAACACTAAAATGTTCAGGCTGGTTGATTTCTGGTCCCAGAGATTTATCAGCCTGGAGAGTTATGACTCAACACGCCTGCCTCTGATATTCAGATGCCCTCGGACTTTGTCATTTGGGTCAGGTATGTTAAACTGGGGTTGGAGGAAAAACTGCAGGGTGGCAGATCCCCAGGACCAGCATTGGGCACCCCTGACCTAAAGCAATCGTCACCAACTCTGTTCCTGGGCAGCTACTTTGCTCCAACCTGCATCCAACATGCTGCTACCTAACAATCAAGCATCCGATCCAGCCAATCAAAGAATTTAATTATCTGGAGTAGGTGTTGCAGATTATGGATGGGACTAGACTTGGCAGGAAGCGTTGTTCAGAATGATGCTTTCACCATCTGCGGTCAATCAGTAACGCTACCCGACAAACAGAAAATACTAGAGCCATGACCTTAACACAATTACGTGACTAATGTCCCTTTATGCAATAGATTTTTATCTCAGGTAAAGAATATCTGTCTAATTAATCATAATTAATGATGGGCATTTTAAATAATTTTAATAGTCAAGTAGCACAACAGAGTTTGAAAAAAGTGAAACATTTATTCACAGCACCAGTATAAACAACAAAAAGCGCTGGGCTACTTGTAAGGAAAATTAGGTGGAGGTTTAAAAGAAAAAAAAAAATACTATTTAGCCACTGTTTAACTTAAATACTACTCACTAGTACCAAATAGCTTCCTGCTCCGCATGCTCTGACAAGACTTTTGGTGCAAGACAGCTGTTGAGATGAAAAAACTTCGCAAGATGCTGCCTTTAAAATGTATGCAAGACTTGTTTGAAGCCGTGAGCCACTCTTTTTCGTAGGTATGTTTTGCTCTAGCACCGTTTTGACACATGCATGTCTCTGTATATCATGCAAAACAGTCTATAGTTGGTCGCTTTGCATGACAGTCAAAATCCCCCTTCCTGTACAGGTAGGAGTTTCTTTGCCACATTAAACAATGAAACAATGAGACTCGTGGGGCTTGCTTGCAAGACTAAACACACTATATAGATGAAGTGGTGTATCCATCTCTTATATATCCTTAATGTGTGCTGCTTGTTTTGTTCTGGAACGAATTTAATGCACAATTAGCGACGCACAAATACCGACTGCTAATTAGTCTGCATTTAAATTATGGAACACAGGGAAGTTACATGTTAAGCTTTTCCATCTCAAATCAAAACAACCTTTTTTTTTTTAATGGCAGACTATGCACCTACTAATGCATAGGTATACATTTTAAGTTATGAACCGAGGCTATGTTGAAACTATATTACTTAATGCAGCCACTTAAATTTTACCAGCTCGTAAACTCACAGTTCACATTCGAACTAGGCTACGATCGGACTTGCGTTCAGCTGATGCAACTGGCTACAGAGTAATCTGATCAAGCTGGACTGGGAATGGGATGTCTAAGCTGGTCTTCAGGGGTTTACCAACACCTTAACTACCCTCCCTAACAACACAATGACCCCGGTCAACGATAACACAAAAGCACCCTTAAATTCATCACTCCTACCTGTCCAGCACAAAAAGGAAGGGCCAGCTGCTTTTTAATTGGACAGGCAGAGGGTGACCTTTTCAGTGATTGGGCGAGGAGAGGGCGACTATGGTCTGCATTAATACCCTCCCGGGTATTCCTGCCCCCTGTGATGTAAAGTGGGGGGTGGGGTGTATGACTCAGAGCTCCAGGAAACCAGCACTGGGGAGCCCCCAGAGAGGATGTGGCATTTTCCTTCATCCGGCCATGAGCTTGGTAAACCACAACAGACCAATAAAGCAAAGGCTGATATGAAAATTAAACAGGGGTCATTTGTTAAAATCAAACACACCAATATGCTAATAGGTCAGTGTGTGGGAGAGTGTGAGAACATTAATACAGATCTGCCTGCATTAGTAATATGGAGTTTAGGAAGTGCCATTATGTTAAAATATGTGAGAATGTGTGAGCGCAGTTGAGAACACACATGCATCCTGACCTCCAATTTATTAACAATACTTCCTAAAAGATATAGATATGGTAGGCCTACGGGTTTGAATAATAAAAGATAAAGGAGAAATTAATTTTCACGTAACATCTACTATATACATGGAATAGTGGCTTATAGGTTAGTTCATTGTCCATTCATTTACCAGTAACTGTATCAAATACAAGCATTTCTTCTTTAAAAGTCACTTTTAGACTCAAAGCTGCACAAATGTTTAGATCATATCACCAAGACAAAGGTATGTCACTGAGAACGTTGCCCTCACAACCAAATGTATTCATTACATCGAAGTACTTCTGACAAATAAATAATTAAACCATCCAATCACTCAGTAACGCAAACTGGCAGTCTGCCAGACTATAATGAACATTTAAATCCAAAGACACAAACGTGTTAGTCCTCATGCTGAAAAAAAGAGGCCTAGGCGTTGTCCCCAAAACTGGTTATGCCCTCAACCTTGGAATACTGGACCGTTAGTCTGAAGTGTAAAAGCAGTTATAAGTACTGAAAGTCAAAACAAAACCAATAGATCCGTTTTAAAAAGTCTCTGTCCTTTTAGATAATACATGAACAGAGGGACTCTGTGGTCATTACATGACTGTTGAAATCCTTAGCTACTTTTTTATAGAGATGGTAAACCCAGTTTCCTTCTACTTCTCTTCTGGTTCCTTGTGGTCAATGACTTACTCAGAAGTCTTGACTTCTCTCATCCGCGTTGAATGAAACAGTCTTGGTCAGCTATCAGCTGTGGTGGCAATATGCTAGACTTTTAATAACTAATAGGTCAGTAATAATTATCAAACCCACAACTGAATGAACAGAAATTAAGCTAAAGTTGAGTAGTGAAGACTTTCCCATGAAGAATTTATCTGGCTCAGTGGTCAGTTCCAGCAGCGACATAGCCTCGTCTTCTCGACCGGCATCAGTAAACTGATCTGAGATCAGCCCTTGGACGATCATTCACTCACCTTCCCAATGACAGGGATGTCCACAGAGCCCCAAGTATCAGCTCCCCAATGAACCATTCCAGAGGCAAAGTCTGCCATCACTATACCAGTCACTGAGAGAGAGAGGAGGAAAAAAAATAAATTAGAAAACTACATAAAACACACACACAGTATCTCACACAAGTGAGCCCACCTCTCACACGTCCGCAAATATTTTATTATGGGGAAAAACTATAGAAATGAAACTTGGATATAACTTAAAGTAGTCAGTGTACAACTTGTACAGCAGTATAGATTTACTGACCTCTGAAAATAATAATGGCTGTCATTAAATGTCTAAATATCTGGCAACACAAGTGAGTCCACCTCACAGAGAACATTTACAAATTTTGCTTAAAGTCTCAATATTTTGTGTGACCACATTATTATCTAGCACTGCCTTAATCCTCTTGGGCATGGAATTCAAAGCTGCACAGGTTGCTACTGGAAACCTCTTCGACTCCTCCACAATGACATCACAGAGCTGGTGGATGTTGGACACCTTGCGCTCGCGCTCCTTCCGCTTGAGGATGCCCCAGAGGTGCTCAATTGGTTGTTGGTCTGGAGATGTACTTGGCCAGTCCATCACCTTTACCTTCAGCAAGGCAGTTGCCATCTTGGAGGTGTTTCTGGGGTCGTTATCGAGTTGGAAAACTGCCATGCAGCGCAGTTTCCAAAGGGAGGGGATCATGCCGTGCTTCAGAACGTCACAGTACATGTTGGAATTCATGTTTTCCCTCAATGAACCGCAAATCGCCAGTGCCGGCAGCACTCATGCAGCTCCAGACCATGGTGCTACCACCACCATGCTTGACTGTAGGCAAGAGACAATTGTCTTGGTTCTCCTCACCAGGGCACCACCACACATGCTGGACATCCCCTGAGCCAAATAAAATTTATCTTGGTCTTGTCAGACCACAGGACATAGTTCCAGGAATCCATGTTCTTGGACTGCTTGTCCTCAGCAAACTGTCTGCTGGCTTTCTTGTGCTTCAGAAAAGGTTTCCTTCTGGGATGACAGCCATGCAGTCCGAATTGAGGCATTGTGCAGCATATGGTCTGAGCACTGCCAGGCTGACCTCCCACTTCTTCAACCTCTGCAGCAATGCTGGCCATTGAAGCCAACCTCTGTGTGTGTGTGTGTGTGTGTGTGTGTGTGTGTGTGTGTGTGTGTGTGTGTGTGTATGTGTATATATATATATATATATATATATATATATATATATATATATATATATATATATATATATATACATACACACACACACACACACACACACACACACACTTTTTTTTTGTTCTATTATTATTGTTTTATGTATTATTATTTTATGCAGACAACAGCATAATCGTTACAATATTTCAGATCAGTTTAGGCCAAAGCTTCCAGCAGAACACCAACATTAAATTAATCTCTTGCAAAAGAAAGACAGAAACAGACAGACTGACAGGATGTAAGAAGGGCTGAGATGATAACCACATTACTCCAATACCACAGTCACGTGATGCCTAACTTGGGGTTGAGTTCATCATCGTCATTACAGAAAGTTTTTTTTCTTTTTTTTTTCCCCTGATGAAAGTTACAGGTGTGCATATGCTGTTTCATATGAAGTATTATAATAATCATCGTTTAAATACCACCGCTACCAATCCTGCTCAAAGGATTCTGGAGAAACAAAACTTTTCAGCTGATGGTCACTTTCAGCTTCACGCACAAAGCAGACAAACAGTCATTTGATGTGTGGGGAATTTCTTTTGTGTGCGTCTGATTATTTTAAATTATTTCTAGTCTTGAGTACTTCAGATGAATATGTACAAACCATACACAGACATAAACGACAGAAGCATAATGTAAACAGCTGCAAGTGCTAATAGTGAACATGCATCTCTCACATGGCTATTACAACTGATACCAACCGGTTGACACTATTTGATTCTACAATGGCCATGAATCTAGTTCCTAAGTCAAATGGTATGATGCTAATTTCGGCACATTTTGGACAAGGCAATATGCCGCATTTGTAGGGAAAAGAGCATCTGTCTCACAAAGAAATACATCTAATCTAAGATGACCTCTTAGAATTGACCATCCTACAGCATTTGCCGGACTCGGCAGAAGCACATCTGCCTCAGGAGGATGTACATCCTCACTCCAGCAGTGGGAGTTTGAGGCCACCGCGAGAGGAGCGAAGGCACAGAACAAGTTTGATATGGGATTGTCACTTGTCTTTTGCCCCATCAGACTTTAGTTTCAATAATCAAAACTTGTGTCAGCACAGCACCAAAAAAATTCAGGTTAAATCCATGAACAAAAACTTACCAATGCCAAAGATGATTCTGAAGATGTGCACTGTGGAGAAGTTGATGAGGAGTAAGGAGAAGTTGACAGCAAAGAGCGAGAGGCACAAGATTACAGAGATCCACTCCTGCAGCCGCTTCCCTGCAATAAACACACATTCACACATCCCTCATAAGCACCAAAATAACCCTCGCCATGGTCAAAAGGTCCAATAATTTAAAAAGATAGTGATTTTATAAGAAAATGTATAGTACTACACAGTCAGAGACCGTTATTCATTTCTTTAATTTACAATAAAAACATCCATTAAAGTACAAGTTATTCATTTTAATGTGATATCTTTAAGGAGATTAGATATGAGGAGGCAGAAAATCAAAGCTTCCAAAAGTTACTGGCATTAAAAACATTATTAAAGAACAGGAACCGTAACAACCATGTAAGACCTGACGGACCATCTAATCTGTCACCATTAGAGCTTCCTTCTTTAAGAGACCCATTAAAGTGTACCTTTTCAATGAATGGACAGTGATTAGTTGGTAATTTACAAGATAATAATGCGTATTATATTCAAACAGAGCCTGTAGAGAGGTCTACATGCCTTTATTCTTAACCGTCTCCAAAATATAGATTTACACAATGAAGTTAAAACTACTGCATGTATAAAAACAATCAGCTGGGCACCTCATTAGTAATGGAATGATCCTGTGGTCACTCAGAAGCAGTAGAGTTCAGAGATAGCAGCAGACAACATCACTCAGAACTCTGAAAGGTCTTCAGGGTCAGTGGACAAGAGACGACTGTATGCGTGTGTGTCCCATTATGGTGAGTGCTCAGGAGTAATCGGCCGGATGAAGACAAGTTGTAGAGTGAGGCTGGGGTCATGATCTCCGGTGATGCTAGTATGGGCCTGACACAGCTAAAAACACACAGGTCAGCTGTGAGGGCAAGAGGGGGGGGGCAGGGCAGGGCCGGCCCAGACCACCACGATCGCCATGTGACCCAAAGGCCGGAGTGCGAGAGAGAGAGAGAGAGAGAGAGAGAGAATGAGAGAGGGAATGATTAAAGCACTACTGCATTATTCACTCCAGGCAGCCCTGGACACCACACATCAATCCTATCTCCATCTCCCCATCTCTTCATCTCTCTCCCTTCATCCCTCGCTCCATCTCCATTTTCGTTCGTTTGCATATTCGGTCGTTAACTACAGGAAACTATTTCAGTTCCTTCTGCTCTTTTTGCTTGCTCCGTCCTTCCCTTCTCCTTCTCTTCCTCTCTCTGGTTGTGCAGGCATGGGGCCTGGAGTGGCACAGTGGAGTCAGCTCTTCTGAAAATTTAATGCCATTAGAGGATCTGCCTTGAGAAGACGGAGAAGCTTGAGGAGGTTGAGAGAAGGATATTGATGACAGCTATTTATAGCACCTCAGTGGGCCAACTTATGGCAAGCACCAAACAATAGACCATGCTAGAGCTATTATATACACAAACACACAAACACACACACACACACACACACACACACACACACACAAACAAACTTGTCAACATACGCACACATCATCTACGATCACCTTACACAAGAGCAGAACCAATGGATATTCCATATCTTTATTAGGATATCCCATGACCTGGGCCTGCAGCATGACTGCTCGACACGTTGCACGCCAAGCTGTTTCCCTTGAAACACCTGTTTCAGCAGAACACAGGGCCACCTGACACCTGAATCTACACTTCCCTCAGCTGACGGTGGAAAGCCTGAAATGAACAACTCCAGTCAAGTGTGTGATGCTAAGGCAGATCAAGGTTGACCCCACAGGACGTTCATTAATATAAATCACTGTTAATGTTTTACCCTGTGTACACACACACACACACACACACACACACACACACACACACACACACACACACACACACACACCACTTTATTAGGAATACCCATACACCTACACATTCAGGCCACTATCTAATCAGCTAATCGTGTTGCAACAGCGCAGTGCATAAAGTCATGGAGACATGAGCCAGCAGCTTCAGGTAATGTTCACATCAGCCATCAGAATGGAGCAAAAAAAAAAAAAAAAAAAAAAATGTAATCTCCAATTTTGACTGTGGCATGATTGTTGGTGCCTGACAGGCTGGTTTGAGTATTTCTGTAACTGCTGATATGCAGGGATTTTAACACACAACAGCTTCTAGAGTTTACTCAGAATTGTGCAATAAAGTAAAACCATCCAGTGAGGGGCAGTTCTGTGGATGGAAACACCTTGTTGATGAGAGGGGTCAACAGAGAATGGCCAGACTGGTTTGAGCTGACAGAAAGGCTACAGTAACTCAGATAATCATTCTGAACAACTGTGGTGAGCAGAAAAGCACCTCAGCACATTGAACCTTAAGGCAGATGGGCTACAACAGCAGAAGACCACATCAGGTTCCACTTCAGTCAACAAAGAACAGAAAGCTGAGGCTGTAGTGGGTACAGGCTCACCAAAACTGGACAGCTGAAGGCTCAAAACATACAGCCTGGTCTGATGAATCTCAATTTCTTCTGAGGCACACAGATGTTAAGGTCAGAATTTAGTGCAAACAGCATGACCCAGCCTGCCTTCTGAGTTATACTGGCATTTTTTATACAACCCTGGTCATTTTCAAGGGGGGGGGCATGTTTGTTTTTTTTTTGCATTTGGGTCCATAAGACCCTAGTTACGGCATAGGTGTGAGGAAGGTCAAGTCGTGCTCCACTTCAGGGTAAATGGGTTACCATTACTAGGTGTCACTACATTATAGTGAGGGCGATCCCAACAGTATCACCAGTACCAGGGGAGTTTCAGGCAAGGCAACATTCAGAAAGCAATTTGCTTTGGAATTATTACTCAGCAGACTTAGTAAAAAAAAAGACATTACAGATTTGTACAGAATTTTACACAGACCTTGTCCGTATTATAATTTATTATAATATCTCATGCAAAACTAATCCAGCTCAAAAAGGGTTCATGACACCTTTTTCAGCACTCGCAGATTTAGAGACAAATCTAAAAACGAACAGCCATTTACTCATTCCCATGTTTACCATCCATCTCGTACGTACACACACACACACACACACACACACACACACACACACACACACACACACACACACAAACAAACACACGAGCCTGTGCAGCAGTGGGGCTGCTGTCAGGTGATCAGCATCAGTGGTTGGATCCTCATGCTCCCCGGCGAGGGCAGAAACTAGGCCAGGCCTCAACAGAGCCGCTGCCGCCGCAGCACCGTCCCCCTGTCCGCGGAACCTGAGCCTTGCGCTCATTAATACAGTCCTGACAACAACGTGCTCTCCAGCAGCCTCCTGCGCCAATCGCTCACACCCTCGCCCCCTTCCCTGCTCGCTGGCATGGGGAATTAACCTGAGAGGGGCGGAGGGGGGTGGGAGGAGGATGGAGGATGTGGGGAGGGGAGGGGGTGGGGGGGTTGCTAATAGGCTGAAATTAATCAACGACGCCTGATTCGACGCAGAGGGGAAGCTGGAGTGCCAAGCAACGCCCCGTGAATGCTAATGGCACTTCTGCTTTCCTTCCCGCGCTCTCACTCGTTTAACTTCCGTAGGCACCTATAGCAGACCCAAATGCGGCCTCCTCCATCACCTGGCTGGGCTGCATTTTCAGTGCATGTGCATTATCACGGCTCCAGACAAGAAAAATCTCTCTCTCTCTTTAGAGGGCGCAGGTGAAAATGCAGACAGTAGTACCCCATCAATCTGGTAAAAGTAATGCATTTTTCACAAGTTTGCACTGTTGTGAGAAAACACTATCTCTGAAATGGAAAAGATGATGTTATTAACATCTGGGGACGAAAAATATAAAAAAAGGTTTGCTTTATAAAACTGCTACAAGTCATGAAATGTTTGTACACTGTAAAAGGCAATAAGCAATGGTGGTTTTAAAAGTTATTAAATAAATAAATAAATAAATAAACACACACACACACACACACACACACACACGCTACTGTGCGAAAGGTTTAGGCGTCTAAGCAAATGTTTAAACAGTTGACCTCAGCAGTGAGATTATCACAATATACATCAGAATAAAGTCGTATTCATAATTAAAATCAACATAAAAACAATAAAAAGTAACAAGAATTTTTTGGGTTCATATTTTTCCCTGACACCTTCACAGCCGCCACAGAGACTCGTTAATACCATCAATTACATCATGAGCTCAATTTACTGAGCACTGATTGGTCAAACCAGGAGCTGCTTTTTAACTACATATAATACTGGGCTTCCTCGAGGAGAGGCTTGGAAATGGGTAAACAAACAATAACATCCAGAAAATCATTGTTTTTATATTGTTTTATATATATATATATATATATATATATATATATATATAAATAAAGTTTTTCTACAATGCACCATTTCACACCACAACAGTCAATGATATTGTCTAGAGAAAACCTGTGAAATTCCCTTTAAGGACTTGCCTGTGCATTTTGCTCAACTTTTCTTTTATGCACCATCCACTTGACTGTGGTAGCGAATCAGCATCTTTTGGCCAGATGAATGAAATGTATATTTGAACTTGAGGATTACTGTAACAGACCCATCCACGGTGGGGGGCATGGTGCGAGTCTATCAGCTGTCACGCCAGCAGAAGTCAGCGAGTGTGAACAGCGAGGTGTTCTTTGTGCAGTGGCGAGATGTGTGTCCCGCGCTGTCTCCGTGCTGGACCAACAAAGAGCTCCATTCTTTAGTCGGCTCTGCTGACGGAGAGCTGGTGGCTGGGTGGCGGGGTGTGGGGCCCTGTGCTCTCGCCACAGCCGGCCCAATGAAAGGGCCGCTCTCACCTCCTCTGGAGAGGAAAACAAAAAGCGCCTCACAGGCCCAGAATAGCAGTCTTTCAGCAGGGCCGGCCAAGCCTGCCAACATGCCATGACTGAGCCATTCTCTCCATACTTCACCTCAATCACAATGCCAGGGCATCTACATGTGGGCAAACACAAATAGTGCAGAATGAAGGGCAAAAAAGTAGCCAGAATCTGCCCAGAAGACACACACGCACACTTGTTTTCCCTTGGCCAGATCTTGGTAGGCCCCTCTTCAGATGGGACTTGGAGGGGGAGGTGGGGAGTGTTGGGAAAGTGGGTCATGCAGATAGTGGAAGACAGAGAGACAGAGATTTGGAGAGAAAGGGAGGGAGGTAGAATTCCCCTGATTAGGACAAATGGATCAGTCACAGGCCCTGATGCTTTCATCTGATCTCAGTGGACAACTCAACCTGGGACACACACACACACACACACACACACACACACACAGTCTGTGTCTCCCGTATAAATTTTGTATGTTACCTGATCCACAAAAACAAAAAGGCAGTCTGGTCTGTGTGGAGAAACAGTCTGAATGCCAAAATTCCAGCACAATGACAGGAAACTACTGTAAAGGTATAATATAGTAGGGGTGTAATGATACACTCAGCCCACAACTCAACTCAATTCATAATCCAGGTATTTTGCATAAAATTAAAATGCAAAAAAAATGTTTAATCCATTACAAGAATCGTGTGACCTCAGAAATAATCTCACAAGTTCGACTTCTGTTCATTGGCAGAGAGCCTGGAGCTTTTTACCACATAACGTGGCCGCCTACCTTGACAAGAAGATGACATTTGACATGCGAAAGCTCATAAGAGGCCGCTGCTTTGGTGTGGAGTGTATGGGTAGGGATTGTGAAACTAGCCCTGAAAGGCTGATTTAAAACTGCCATCAAAACTCAAGACTATTTAGCCACGTTTTAATTAAACATGCAGGTGGTCAGTGTACTTTAAGCATAGATAATATTCACAATATTCTCAACCATCATCACGATAACTACAAAACATCGTCATAAGGCCCATTTATATACATATTCCCTTAGTAGAGGTGCAAAGACACGCTCGGCTCATGATCCACTGGAATTCACATTATTATTATTTATTATTTATTATTATTATTCATAGTAGTACATTCTAAACAAAAATCAGAAAGAAACAAAATTATAACTGTATTCATTAACATCTTTAGAGCTAGAACTAGAGCTGCAAGGCCCAACTGTGTTGTAGAACACAATTTGGGTTAAGTGCCGGGTTAAGGGAGTGTGTGTATCAAGCTAAACGTGCTGGTGTGTGTTAAGTTCACTGTGACATTTCACGTTCAAACTTTGCACCTGCATTAGTGTTTAATAGAAAGTCTTCCACCTCCAGGACGCACGCCGTGACATTTTTGCATTGTAATGTATAGTGTCGTAATGTATCGTTGCACCCCTACTGTAACATGCAAACAATGAACACAGCAACTTTGTAAATGATTAACCATTAATCACCTAGTAAACAACTGATCAACCAATGGTATTAAAAATAGTAGTATTTGGGACCACTTTTGGAGAAGAACCACAACCAGCCCCAGTAATGAAATGTATGTCTGTTGGTCTGGTAATAAGTGGTAAATCTAACTTTCAGTAGACCTTCATTGTTTCTCAGTCATGTTACCAGCTTTTCGGTTTTCATGCATGCACTGGTCAGCCCACTTAACCAGGTTCTTATGCGGGATGTGTGTGTGTGTGTGTGTGTGTGTGTGTGTGTGTGTGTGTGTGTGTGTAGAAGTATTTTACAGTGGTTTCAACTCAGGGCCATCTGAAACAAACGATCCATTTAATAACTGATATTTTGATGGGTCGCATCCTTGATTTTAGGCTTGCTGATCACTAATAACTGTTATCTCTAAGAATTTAACCAAATTTGGATGCCTCAAAGACAACGGCATAAAGATCACTCTCTACGGCCTAACAGAGATAGTGGGCTGGACAGAGTGATGGAGCATGTAACCTTGATGAGAGCCACAAATGACATGCTAGAGTATTATAGTGCCACTGATGAGATATTCCCGTACCTTTCAGTCTTCCAACACATACCTACTGCTCTATTAATACCCCCGATGTGAACAGCGCTCAAGGTCACTGAAAACTCTTGGCTCAATCATGACTGAACTTCTCTCAATCATCCTTTTATGACTTGGCTGCATTTAAATCTGGAGTGTTGTCTGTTCAAAAGTCACAGTTTATGTCCGTCTAATTTGACTTCATATCTAAGTAGAGGTGAGGAGACTGCGATTAAAATGAAGAGCGGAGCTACTTCACCGAGAAGTCGGTACTAAACACAGAGCTGATTGAAGAACATACAGGCAGCAAATCGTTCAGAAATGGAATTCAGATAATAACTATACAGGTTTCCTACAGTCCCCATCCCCACTGCCACAAAGTCACCTGAAGTCCCTGAGAAAGCTGATGGAGAGCTACATCAAATATTAATAACAGGCCTTGTGGTTTCAGCCCTAATGGAGTTTAGCTGCTCTGGCTTGCCTCTGTGTGTATGACTACACATGTGAATTTGTGTGTAGTGGAATTCAGTAAATTTGTCTTAAGTATGTGTGACTGGTATCCTGAAGCATTAGACTCTTGTATGTTGGAGTGAACGGCTATGTGAGTAATGTGTGTAGAGCTGTGGTCTTAATGCATTTAGCCTCCCTGGTGTGTGTATAATTGAGGAACACAGCACGAGCAAGAGCAGGTAGCCTGGCTCTTTTCCTCCTCCTCTGGTTAGCCCCCTCTCTGCCTCTTTGCCCCTTGAGAAGCTGCTTAGCTTTTGTTTACGCTGCTGCTGAGCAGTTCAGCCTGGACACAATGGTGTAGCAAAGGCACCTAGCAACACAAGGCTACTGTACATAGTATAGAGGCCATTTACGCAATGGATTGGAGTGCAGTGCTGCAGCGACCCACGGCACAGACAGTCCAGTTACCTACCCATAACTCCTTGCATTCCCAGGCTTGTTGCATGATAAGGCTTATTATTAACTAAACCTTTATTATTAGTTACTTTATTACTGAATATTTATTCATTCGAACATTATTTTGGATATTCTAGTTGTGAGGAATAAAGTCTGGACATATACAGTCACCATCAGCCTTCTAACAAAAATTTGTCTCAAATATTGCAACCCCGTCAGACGAGAGAGAGAGAGAGAGAGACCCTCAAAGGCGTATCAGCAATACAGTTTTCAATTTAACGAAGGTTTTATGTTCTGTAGTGAAAAAGTTAAACCCTTAGTAGTCCCTGAAAAATATGTCTAGATAGAAGGTAAATGAATAATACACTTACGGCTCAAGACTTAAGCTACTGAACACATGCCCACGTGTTAAAAACACTTTGAAAAGCTAGGTGTCCTCTTACTTTTGACAGGCGGTGTACGGTGCTGGCTCTAAATGACTCTGTGGTGGACCAGGTCACCCAAGTCAGCCGACCAGCTCAGGTGTGTGGAGGCCAGCTAAATGCTCAGCCGGGTCCTGAACCTGTGACCTTCTGACCATGGGGTCAGGAGTCCAGAGGCAGGGAACGCGTTTGGCGCATGGTGGGGTCAACGTAGCACAGGTCTGGCGAGAAAGAGGAGGCCTAAATAATTCAGCAGCTCAGGCAGCCTTGGCTGAGGCTGGATCACATGCGCAGAACAGAAGGAGGTGGGGAGATCACTCTGGTGCTGACAGGGGGCAGCGTTGAGCTCACAGTGAAACAGCACATACTTTATCTACTTACAGCACTTTACTGGAACAGAGTTAGCCAGCAACCTGCCCAAATAACAGCTGTGCATTACTAAGGTTTTGAAAACCCCAACGTTCAATTTGAAAAATCAGCATTCTGGTCAAAAGGCATTAAGCAGCCCTTACATATGAAGCAATACCTGATAACATGCGATGCCATCTGCCTGACCTTGTTCTTGAGCCAAGGCAGAGAAACTGCTTCCTGATCCACTCACATCAGCACAACACACACTAACATTCCACCACTACATAAGTGTCACTGCAGAGCTGAGAATGAGCCCACACCAAAAGAACACCCGCTCTGCAGTGGTACATATACATATCATGACATTCTTACACAATATGACGGACTGAAGTTGAAAAAAAGTCAAAAAATGGAGATGCATATACTTTTTAAATCATTAAACTGAACTAAAAAGTTTCTCTGCCAGTCCCTGAATTACAGCCAGATAGTAGTACACTCATGGTCAGGCTGAGGTCAGGGCCAGGCTGACGTGCCTGGTGTCACGATCTACTCAGTAGCCTTGACTGCTGTGTGACTCATGTGTGACTCTGCATCACACTCTTGACACTATTCTCATACTTGGTGTGGGGAAATCAGCTTCTGCACAGCATCATGAAAGTAAACCCTTGCTCTCTTGTTCACAGTGAAAGTGAAACTAGTATGATAACAGGTTTAGGACCCTGCTAGAGGAAGCTCCAGGAGTTACAGCCGTTGTCTGCAGCTGAATGGATGGAATAAGGACTGGTTTCAGAACAGTAGATTCGATCTGAGAGACTGACAGGTGGCTGAACCTAAGACCACGAGGCCACTGCTGGACACCGTGATCTTGGCCTCAGGCCACTTAGCCTGATTCGCTTCAGTACATTTCCATCTGCAAGCCTGGCACCAGTACTATGACTGCACAATGCAAGTTCAAAGTCAGTAAAGTCACTGGGCACCAAGTCTCTCCTTCTTGCATCAGGCAACACCACCACATATCTACAGCCATCTGTAGCTTGAAAAAGAGAACCAGCGACCCATTCACAACAAAGGTCATGCAAAACGGCGTGAATAAAGGGAAGTGTTTTTTCAAGGATAGTCATATGAGGGTTGAGACTGACGCAGAGAAGGGCGCGCTTTCTTGAGCGGTTTGTTGACATTTTGTTGGCTTATCTCGGAAGATAGACACCATAAATAAACAATGCAGTGTTTAAACTACTGATAAGCGGAAGCACCACGTGCAGTAGTGGGTCAGTGTGTCTGTCAGTGCTAAATGCACAGCAAGCCTGCACAGCAAGCCTGGCTCTAGACCAGTGGTTCCCAACCCTGATCCTGGGGAAACACTGAAAAAATAGAGGGGTATTTCACAAGTCATACTTAGTTGTAGGCAGTATACGAGTTCAGGCAGTACACTGGTTGAAATTCTTCCTCAAGACATAACCATTACAACCATTATACAGACAAGCACAGATAACGCAACATTCAAATCAATGCAAAACAGATTTAGCATGAGCCTGTTTAGCTGAATAGCGATTCAGAGACGTTCACATTTCAAATGAAAACGAAAACACACTCTTTCTCGACTCCCGTTATCTAGTCTGTTACATCTGCAGTAGTCCCCTTTGTTTCCAAAGGAGCAGATATAAAGCAATAGCCAGTCTTTTGGGATTAGTCTTAGCCTAACATGGACACTAGACCAACTGCCGTGTTTCCCCTTGTCGCAGCCTCTGTGCCCTTGTGCCCACAACAAGCCACAGACCAGCTGGTACTGAAGTATGAACAAGTAAAATTCTCTCAATTCCAGCAGTGTCTGATGGTCGGCAGCATGAGTATACGGGACATACACCTGAGACAAATGAATGGGAAAACTCAACATTGCTAAGCTTGGCTTCATATTTGGGGGCAGTCATGGGCTGGAGGTTAGGGATCCAGCCTCATGACCAGAAGGTCGCCGGTTCGATCCCCAGAGCCGACAGCACATGACTGAGGTGTCCTTGAGCAAGACACCTAACCCCCAACTGCTCCCTGGGCGCTGCGGATTGGGATGCCAACCGCTCTGGGCAAGTGTGCTCACTGCCCCCTAGTGTGTGGTGCTCTCTAGTGTGTATGTGGTGTTTCACTTCACGGATGGGTTAAATGCGGAGGTGAAATTTCCCCGTTGTGGGACTAATAAGGGTCACTTAACCTTAATCTTATAAATGCATGTTCCGCCTTAAATGATGCAGCATCATTTAGTTCAGTTCAGGTACCTGAATGGCTAAGTGGATTAAAAAAAACGAGGGAAAAAAGCTGCAGAATAATAGGCGAATTTCAGCCGTGTAGAAATTAAGATGTGAAGCAGAATTCAGTACCAGAAAGCAAAACTGACATACACCTACATAGATATTATTCAGGTCCGTTCAATAAAAACATTCCAGGTTTACTCTGTCAAAAATTGTTCTTATTGAAAAAATAAAGGATCACGCTGATCATGCTGCTCACAACTAGTCATGCTCCACTGTGTAACTTGCATAGAGTATCTTGAGTAACAAAGTTACGCAGCACATCATTTGACTTCTCAGTGAATGAGGGGAAAGGGTGCGGCCTATGTACACGGCAGCATGACATGATGAGTAGTATCTTATTTTTGACAAATCATGAAAAGGGAGATGTCCTAAAACCTGGAGAAATGGCCATCACACATATAAATGCAAATAGCAAGTCACGGCACCGATTCCCCCCCACCACCTGACTCTCCTACTCCGGAACAGCGGGATCATCTTAGGGATAGCATGGATGTAGAACATAAAATAAAGCATGGCATTATGAAGTTTTTATTAACCTTTTTAAGTTTGTTTATACCAACAGTTGTATGACAGTCCATATAAATACTTACTGCGGAAACCTTGCAACTCAGCAATAACATGCTTTTTGACGCAGTGAAATTCAACGGCACTGAAGTAATATTTGAGTTGTCGTCCACCAACTTTGTGTGGGGAAAAAAGGACAATGTTACGGCAGCTCAGAAGAAAATGCTTCGCAGTAGAAAGTCAAATGCATTGATTTTCACTAAGTTACCGTAAACTTTTGTATTTATTTTAATGCAATCTGACACCAATCTGAGCTCAACTGTCCAATAGTAATGACCTTTCCTTCTTTGCCTATTAAACAAGCTTGACTTTTGGGCTGTCTGAGAAATCCTAAATTGAAGCGAGTGTATTAGAAAGTGGGGTGCGGTTATGTTACAGGCGCTCCGGGAGCAGGGCTGTGAACCCTGTGAGCAATTCACGAAGCAGCAGTGTCAACCTGACATGAACACGGAGCAAATGTGAAAGGTCACAATTACAAGCAGCAGCAGAGCATGGTAATCCGATCTTCCGGTGTAACACAAGAATGACATCTCCTTCTCCTTCACAAGCACGCACTGACAGATACACATGCACTAGGTGCCCAGCAACCAGAGCATGCTGACGCCGGCTGGTGGGAGGGAAGTCGGGAAAGCGGAAAGTAGTCGACAGAATCCTGTTTACTTCGAGGCCAATCTGTAAAGTGGGATAAAGAAGCGCAAAGAGCAGTCAGTGGTGCATGACACGCAGACATATGGCGGGGAGCGGTGTCCAGCTGTTCCACTGTCCTGGGGTAGCAGTAATGAGCCGGAGACGCCATTGAGCAGACCAAAGCCTCATCAATCCCGTCTCGCCCCTGAGCCTCAATGCGTTCTAACGCCAATCCCGCTCTCTGTAACTCGGGCGCACCACCTTCAAGACCAGCCTGGCTGAGCCTCTGGAGCACCTGCATTAAACAGCACTGACATTACGTCCAGTGGTTTAGACCAGCGCTCAACTTCACCTTCCATATGGACCAGGTCTCTACACTTACTCAAGTTTGGTAGCCTATATTCCAGCCCTTTAAGCTACTGAGCTCTAGAGGAACCAGACCATATCGGTTCAATTCCCAGTGCTAAAGTAGCACAACACCCTGATATTTTATATGGAAGAGTCATAGAAGGAAAGCACCAAATGAAATGGAGGCTACATGAAATCTGAAGCCTTATTCTGAAAGCTTGAACATGCAATTAACCCCATTAACTCTATAGCTGGGAGAAATTGTTGGTCAACCAAATGATTTTTCCTTAAATAAAAAAAATAAGGCAAATGTGGTTGTGCATGGCATGTTGACAGCATAGAGACAGCCCCCACACACTTTCTTTGAGATTCCCACAGATAAGCTTTTCAAACATCCACCTCACAGCTGGTGGGCAACTCATCCAAAAATCCCAACCCCAATCCCCTCACATCAACAGGGAGATGCATTACCACATTAACTTATTAACCCTGAAAAACTCACCGCTTCTAGCCTCCACTACAACCCTCCCCGAGTAATTAACAAGGCCGACCAGTGGCAGCACAAGCCTAACGCACTGGGCGCACCAGCAGGGCATGGACAAACAGCCTTGAAATGAACTGATCATTATCACTCCTAATAGCATTCTGAATTAAACAGATCTGTTTTTAATTGCGGCGACAGCATCCATTCCCCCGGCCATAATAAGACAGATTCCAGGCCTAGCAGCACCAAAAGTGAAAGCCTCTTTCCCTCCTAAAGCCAAGCTTGAATTGGGGGGCACTTTACGCACCATCACTGATCCCCTGTCCATGGCATGCAGAGATGGAGCAAAGTGCTTTCCATTAAGCCAAAAGTGGAGTAAAGTCAAATCTGAAACGTGCATCAAGTTATTTTGCTTTTTGTCCCCCTCCCCATCAGTCGACCTGCCAGTGGACCTGTGTTAACAAAAAGGGAGAGCACTTAGCCTGCCGAATGCAATCATGTGTCTAGCATGCGAGTGGCATTGAGTGTCAATTTACAGACGCTGCTCCTGAGTCATTTTAAGAGCCTGGCAAGTGCTACCATGAACTGGCACAGGAGCGTCACATCTCTGCCAAAAGGTCTTTATACGTCGACTTCCTGAGCTGTTATCAGGCCATCTATAAGCTTACTGGTTGTCTATAAGCCTCTCAGACATTCTCAAGGCACTAAACACTAACACTGCTCTCCCAACCACACTAACACAATTCACCCCACTTTGCCCTCATCCTAAATGTAGCACACTGGCCAAGACATGCTGGGTTTCAACAGATCCGCAACTGGAGCTCCAAAGCTAAGGTGGTCACAGTGTAGGTCAGTGGTCAAGAGACCTGGTCCTGGAGAGCTACCTTCGTGCAGAGTCTAGTTCCAACCACAACTGACCACACCCACCCCAGGTAAATAATTTCTTCAGAGCAGCTTAACTGGCTGGACCAAGTGCATTAGTGTTGGGTAAAAACACAGGTTGGAAATCAAATCTGCAGGAAAGCTGATCTCCGGGAAGAGGGTCGGTGACCTCTGGTACAGATATTTGACAGACTTATTACTTATTACAGACTGCAGTCCGGCCTGTGACAGCAACCTCATCGTCAAGTTTGCTGACGATACCACAGTGGTCGGACTCATCTCAGAAGGAGACGAGACAGCCTACAGGAAGGAGGTCCTGAAGTTGGCAGCTTGGTGTTCAGAGAATAACCTGGCTCTGAACACCAAGAAAACAAAAGAGATCATCGTTGACTTCAGGAAGCACAGCACCGACCCAGACCCCCTGTCCATCAACGGCGAGTGTGTGGAGAGGGTCTGCACCTTCCGGTTCCTTGGAGTCCAAATCTCTACCAACATCACCTGGACAGACAACATCACAGCCGTCATCAAGAAGGCTCAGCAGCGACTACACTTCCTGAGAGTCCTCAGGAAGCACAACCTGGATTCCAACCTGCTGCTGACCTTCTACCGCTCTTCCGTCGAGAGCCTGCTGACATACTGTATCACAGTGTGGTACGGCAGCTGCACCATGGCAGACAGGGAGAGGCTTCAGAGGGTAGTAAAGACAGCACAGAAGATTATTGGCTGCCCTCTCCCATCCCTGATGGACATCTACACCTCCCGCTGCGTCAGCAGAGCGAAACGCATCACAATGGACAGCTCGCACCCCGGATCTGTACTGTTTGACCTGTTGCCCTCAGGAAGGCGGTACAGATGCATCAGATCAAGGACAAACAGACTTAAGTACAGTTTTTTCCCAAAAGCAATAACACTTCTCAACTCACAGATGCACTGATAGTCTATCCCCAGACTTCCATCACCACCTACATACCAGTCTATTCCCAGACTCCATTACCAGCTACTGTGCAATACTCTGCATACGGAAATGTGCAATCATACTGTACATGTATGTACATTATACTGGAATATGTGCAATACTTAGCAATGTGCAATATTTAGTGTACATACAATACAGCTGTAAATATCTCCATATTTATATCTTGTAAAAAAGTTTTTTTATTTTGTTTCTATATTTATATTTATTTCATATACATATATATACAAACGCATAGAACTGTGCACAACCCCTCCCCATTCTATTCCGTGTCATTTGTTTACATTGTGTGTTTGCACTGAGATGGAGTTGCTCTTAATCTCATTGTACTGTGTATAGTGACAATAAAGGCATTCTATTCTATTCTATTCTATACTTCAGTCTTCTAACACCAACATGTCATGGACAAGAGATTTGGTGAAAAGTCACTTGGTGAAACTGTAATTTTTTTTAAAAAAATTTCTGTGAACTATTTTCTAAAGTAGTTAATTTACTAAGGCGCACGACAGAAAGCGGCATTACATGTGTAAACAGAAACTTATTACTCCTTACAAATGTAACAGCAGCGTTCAGAGTAGATGAAATCACCTGTTGTACCGTGACGGTACCTGCACGGCTACTCCACCGTGGCCTTACCCTCCTCTGCACATCGGCGGTTTAGCTTTAGCAACACGCTGCATGCTACACGACACACCGGTGACACGGCTAGCGTTACTTGTGCTTGGCCCCCCTCGAAACCACCCTCTTACCCGGAGAGTAGAGTTTGGCCAGCTGGCGGGCCCCGGCGTGCTGCGGTCCCCATCGAGGCGCGCTGCTGCGGGCGGCCGCTCCGTGTTCGTTCCCGTTCGGATCCTCCTCAGCCATGGAGCGCTGCCTGATCTCCGACTCCGACAGCAACGCCGCCGCCATTCTCACCAGCCCTTCCTTTCAACTGCAGTGCATGAAAGCGCGTCCCTGTGTGAGAGGAGCTGAGGGAGCGGCTGAGCGTCTGGGTTAGAGGGTTAGAGGGCCACTCCTCCGCTCTCGGTGCTCTCGGTGCTCTCTAAGGGTGACCAGCTCAGCAAACCCAGCCACTCGCACCCGGAACTAAAACAGCACGGCCAAACAAGCGCCTCCGCGCCTTCTAACCCCGTCTTGTCTGAATTTCACTCAAAAAGAAACCGGGAGCGATTAAATACTTTCGCGTCGGTTATTAAAATCACACCACAAAGAGCAAATTTAATAATATTTTAGGGAAAGTTTTTCTCTCCTTGCCTGTCTGGTGACTTTTGCGCCTAGGGAGGGTCTTAAAACTCTCTGCTTTTGTCACGGCGGGGAAAAAAAAACACCGTGGTTCATTATATCGGGAATTTTTTTAAACTTACACCTAAAAGCTGAAAAACCGAACATTCTGATGTACTGTATTCTGCGATGATTTTGTAGACTGTCGTTTAGTACGAGCCTCGACGTGTTTTCTTTTTCTGTAAGATATAGGGGAGCCCTTGGGTTTCTGGCGCTCGCGTGGTCATAGTTAGGGGTGATGTCTGAACGAGAAGCGAAAAGCTGCAGCCTGAACGAAAACAACGCGGATTTTCGTCGAGAAAAGCCACTCGCTTGTTAATATCACGCATTAATGATAGGTGCGATGTTAAAATATTTCGCGGCATAATTAATACCAATAAAATACAGAGCGTTATTTCATTACCAGTCTTCGAGCAGTTGTGGTAAAATGGACCATTATCTTCTGAATTTGCGTTCATCATGCAGAGAAACGGAGAGAAAAGAGTTTGAGAAAAGGTTAAATCACAGAGTGCAGGGTCAACCTGTGGTCTCAAAAAAGATGGTGCTTTAAGGGTCCTTTAGTAAAAGCAATGGTTCTATTTAGTTCTATGCTAAAAATAATTCTATCAAATGTACTGTGCTTGTGTTTATGTGTATTTAATATGTAGTGCATCTACTGACAAAATACACATCGTTTTAAACAGTATTCTTGACTACGTAAGACTTTACATACAACCAGATAACAAATGAAAGGAAATGAATAAATGAGTTGAGAAAGTGCAGATGCCCCCTGGCTGGGCTACTGCATGATACAGTTAAGCAGTCAGTAGCCAGAAGACCTCAATTCTATATCGAGATGGCAGGAGCTTCAGTCACAGAGACTGACCCAAGTGATACCTGCATGTACATCTGAGGGAAATCCATCAGTTAAAGGAGAATTCTGCTGATGTTTGAGAATTTCTCCATAATTCAGTGGTTAATATATAAACAAAGTCATTTAGAGTGATTTGGTGTTAATATGTAGAGAAACTGACCTGTGCAGATTTTCTTTACAGCAGGGGTGATAGGAACCAGCGATAAGAACCACTAGTGAACCCACAGGTGTCTTCTGAGTTTATACAGCGCCCTGAAAAAGTATTCATACACCTTTTTATGTGTTAGACCAACACAAAGTAGCAAGTAATTGTGAAGTGAAAAGAAAATTATACATGGTTTTCAAAATATTTCACAAATAAAAATCTGCACAGTGGTGCGTGCATTTGTGTTCAGCCCCAAACCCCCCCCCCCCAGGTCAATACTTTTTAGGACCACTTTTCACTGTGACTACAGCTGCAAGTCTTTTGGCTTTGTCTCTACCAGCTTTGCACATTCAGAGGCTGACATTTTTGCCCAATCTTCTTGGCAATATGGCTCAAACTCAGTCAGATTGGAATACAGTGAACAGCAGTTTTCAAGTCTTGCCACAGATTCTCAGTGGGATTTAGGTCTGGACGAAAATGCTTTGATCTAAACCATTCCATTGCAGATCTGGCTGTATGTTTAGGGTCGATGTCCTGCTGGTAGATAAACCTCCATCCCAGTCTCAAGTCTTTTGCAGCCTCTAACAGGTTTTCCTCCAGCATTGCCCTATATTTAGCTCCGTCCATCTTCCCATCAACTCTGCTTCCCTGATGAAGAGAAGCATCCCCACAGCATGATGCTTCCACCACCATGTTTCACAGTGGGGATGGTGTGTCAGGGTGATGTGCGGTGCTAGTTTTCCACCACACATAGCGTTTTGCATTTAGGCCAAAAATGTTCAACTTTGGTCTCATCTGATCAGAGCACCTTGTCCCATGTCCCATGTCCCATGGCTTGGGGCAAACTGCAAACAGGACTTCTTAGGCTTGCTTTCAAAAATGGCTTTCTTCTAGCCACTCTTCCATAAAGGCCAGATTTTTGGAGTTCACCACTAATAGTTGTCCTGAGCTGTGGCTCTCCGCAGCTCCTTCAGAGTGACCATGGGCCTCTTGGCGGCTTTTCTAATTAGTGGTCTCCTTGCCTGGGCTGTCAGTTTAGGTGGATGGTCATATTTTGGTAGGTTTGCAGTTGTGCCATACTCCTTCCATGATGGATTGAACAGTTTTCCATGAGATGTTCATAGCTTGGTGTATTTTTTTACAACCTAACCCTGATTATACTCCTCCCTAACTTTATCTCTGACCTGTCTGGTGTGTTCCTTGGTTTTCATGGTGTTGTTTGATCACTAATGCTCTCTAACAAATCTCTGAGGCCTTCACAGAACATCTCTAGTTATTCTGAGAATAAATTACACACAGGTGGACTCTATTTACTATTTAGGTGGCTTCTGAAGGCAGTTGGTCACACTGGATTTTATTTAGGGTTATCAGAGTACAGGGGGCTGAAGACAAATGCACACCACACTTTTCAAATTTTATTCATTAAAATATTTTGAAAACTAAAATTTTCTTTTCACTTCACAATTACTTGCTACTTTGTGTTGGTCTATTACATACAATTCCAATAAAATACGTTTAGGTTTGTGGGTGTAACGTGAAAAAACTTGGAAAGGTTCAAAGGGTGTGAACACTTTTTCAAGGCACTGTATAAGTACTAAGGGACAGCATGTCTAATAAATACTCTTTTATTTAAATAAACAGACAGGTTTTGGGTTTCCAAGATATGAGCCCTTTAATAATTTAGTGGTAAGTGTATTCTGTAGAAACCACAGACACAACCCACAGCCTGTTTGAGAGAATATAAAAGCGTAAATAGGCCAAGCCCACATTACGGCTTATATTTTCAGAATGTTGTCTTTCTGTGTGCTTTCTAGTCGAGGCCTATAGTTAAAGTAAATCATATGGTGAGCTGAAACCCCTCTCCCAAGCACTCCAGTTCATGCCCCCTGGGTGCCGTGGTGTATCGATGCGTTCCGATGGCTGATTTCTGGGAATGGTACCGACCTTCTGTCCAGCAGAAGTTATGAGGCTCAGTGGCTGAACCAGCTGCTTAAACACATGGATGCAATTAAAGCAGAAATTCTGTGCAATGGCAAAATAGGAGCCGCAGCTTTAAATAGACATTTCCCTCTCTTAAGTAGATCAGCTACATTATATTAACTCATTTTCAAACTGTGCTGTAATACACGACTAAGGCCACATAAAAATAGAGTGTTAATTAATTGTAAGGAATGTAAGAAAATGAGCACTGACCATGCGGTTTATTCCCTCTTTGAGTGAACTGAGTGTTTGCTAACTGTAGCTCATTAAGTTTTGAGCACTGTAAAAGTAGATATAATATGCTGGCCCACATAAAAGTATTGAAGATTAATTAGCAGTCTTTTAGCTCTGTCCAGTGCTTGTCCACTGTCTTTATTCCTATGGTCTATTAGTCAAAAATCATGCCACTTTTTAAAATTATACAAGGTTGTGGGATGGTTGTCCAAAAGTACATAGTTGAGTTGCAAAAGAGCTGTAATATGGATCGTTCTGCCAAATGGGTTCAAAGTCAGAGTTAAAAAAACATTTCAGACTGATAACTAACTTAAACTGTAGCCTAAAGTCACTAAAGTGATACATTTGTTTATTTTATTAAAATAAATAATTGAACATTCCATTCTGTCATTCCTAAAACAATCAAACACTACTGAAACTTTACCGAACATTTCAGCGGTGACTGTTTTAGTGGTGACGGTGGTGACACTCAAAAACACTAGCGCACCACCAGCAAACACAGCTTTGAGCAGGTGTACACACATAAAATTATTTTCATTAAAACACAAAGAAGTTTACTTACTAACGGGATCTAACTGCTCGCCATGGCCATGAGGGACAGGGATGCAGCCTCACTTACTGCTCTAAAATGCAGGGGCGTGGCTAAAATAATGCTCCTTATCTTTCAACTTTAAAGAAATCACACACACACACACACACACGCACACACACACACATTTTCTAAGCTGCTTCTCCCTCAGGGTCGTGGGGGTGGGGGGTTTGGGGGGGGTGCTGGAGCCTGTCCCAGTGGTACTTTAAAGAAAACAAAAGTTCTTATAAATTGATCTGAAGAAAAAAAGTCATTTTAATTTTCACAGATTTTGTGGTGTTTGGGTCAGACTCCTCCCACTAGGAAACATATACCCTATAAATGATTCTTATATGTATTTAGCTTACTAATATCTCAATTAATGCATTCATAACTATATTTTAAAGTATATTTTACAAACGTATATGCAAGTTTAATTAGTCAGTAATGTAAGAAAGAAGCTCTGCTAACCTGTCCTGTCCCGTTTTCTAGCCATTTCCCACTCTATGGGTTATTAGCAGTCCTTTTTCTTCTTAATTATCATCATAATCATTGTTACAACATTTTGCTAAAATACTTACAATACGGATCAAACTAAAAGCATCATTGACGCAATGGAAAGAAAAAAATGAAGCGGTAATTGGCAACAAAACTGAATCTCTGTACCGAATGTGTAAAACTGCTATTTGTTTTAATGTTGAGATATTGACATATAAAGCCTGAGATCAGTATGAGTGTACTGTCATGGTAGACATATTTTGATGTTGTTTATGCAGTTTTACACTTGAATTGCTGTTTGTAGGCTTATCAGACCAAATTTGCATCTGTTTCATAGATGACTAAATGTTCATTAGCTGTAATAAAGCATTTATTAACTGACAATTTCACACATGCATGCTTCCTTACAACAAACAATACGCCACTCTCCTTGCTGTCCGCACAAAACTTACCAACTGGTAACTTTTCAGAGGAAAAAATTCTCTAATGTAAGTTAACGCAACAAGATTTTGTTTAATGTTTGACCGCTCCTATTGGTCCATTCATCATGAACTCGTCAAACAATGGAAAGGGCAGTGTTTTCAAGTTATGTAAATAAAGAATGACAACAATGGAGATTAGATCTCATTACTGAGACATTTACACTATTAACAGCTGTCTCTCCAATGTGCTGCGGCTATCTAGCGTGCATGTAGTGCAGGACTGGCCTTCGCTACTCTAGCAGGTGTCACTGACTGGACATAGGAGGAGGGAGTGAGAGCTCAGAGAAGAGAAGAGAAGAGAAGAGAGGCTCCTGTCTGTGGTTGGAGAAAGACACAGCACACACACACACATATTCCCTTTATTCATGATTCATTTATTTGTTTATTTTCAACTGTACTAGTTTTTATTGCAATCTGGTTAATTCACATTTAAAAAGCAGACATCATCCAGTTGAACTGAAATCGATGATATTCATTTTTACAACAACCATAAGGCCCATGAACTGCAAAATCCCATCAAAACCATTACATTTTTGTCAATTTATATGTTTTTTGTCTTTTTCAATGTAATTAGAAAAAAGAAAATATATATAACAATAATAATAGAAAGGAAAAAAAAGATATTACGACTGGCAAGCATTCACAACACGGCACGAGTACCTATTTACTGCAAGAAAAGGTACGAAAACCAAGGGGGGAGGGGGGGGGTGGGGGGATGCATTAAAGGAAAAAAATGGCACCTATGAATTTTTTTTTTTTATACAAGAAGCAACAGAGGACAAGGTAAGTGAAGCATTTCTAGAGACTAAAATCAGAGACAGAAGGGCGTTTCTTTTTTTTTTCCTTTCCATTTTTTCCTTTTGTTCCAAAAAAAAAGAAGAAGAAGAAAAAAAAAAAAGGAACGCACAAACGGGAAGCAGGGACAATAAAAAATACTGCACGTAGAATACCTTTTTCTCTCCTTTTTCCCCCCCTCTCCTTTTCTTTTTTAATAGCATATCCCATTAATATTCATTCCCCACCGTTCGTAATAGCTGCGCCTGGTGGCGGAATCGTTAGAGTTTTACATGTGAGTAGCAAATGACACTTTGATTGGCTGTGATGTTGAAATGGTCGTCCCCCACCGGGCGTGGGTCGGGGTTCCGGCTGAACGGGGCATCCCGCCGAGGCCGCTCTCACTGCGCGTGCTGGCTCAGTGTGTGGTTCTGCACAGGAAGACAGGAGAACACATGAGGAGAGAAATAATAAGCTACGTGCCCACACCTCCACCCCCCTCCCTCCATCCATCTCTCTCTCTCCAGCCACCCGCCAGCCCTGTCTGTCCATCTTAGGGCCAGCGCCCCCTCTTTCGTAGGGGAGTACCTGTTCTGTAGCCACATGCCTACCTTTCTTTCTTTTCTTTTCCTTTTCTTTCGCTCATTACCCTCCCCCTCTATATTACTAGTGTATTCATATGCGCTGTATCTTTACATGCAAACATTCTTCTTCCTCTGGCTCTGAACGGCAGGAAAAACACAGCAGTCATATTATATTTATCTAATATTTGCTCTGCACTGCTTCTCATCCGTGGCAGCCCGCAACAATCATTTGTTTATTCAGATCTAGGAGTTGTGAATCCATTTTGATACTTATTTATGAATATTTTAACGCTTTGTCTCAATACCTTATGAGCCCCACATTTTATGGAGCCCTGAGCACAACACATAAATTTATAATCACATGTGAATGCGCACCTCTGGTGGAAAGTTAAACTGAGGAAAGAGACACAAAGAGTTCTAAATGCACAGTAATTCCTCTAATCCATGCTATATAGCTCAGACCGAAGACGCATACAGAAGGTCAACCCATAGTGAGCCTAACATGCACAAGACCTTCTAAAACGACCTATGTGGAACAATAGCCTGGAAGAAAAAGGCCAGAAACGGCTCACATTTCCCACTTGCCCGACCGGACGGCTCTTTGAAGAATGGCAGCTGCTGTGACCATGAAGGGGTTAAGCTGTAATAAGAGCAGATATGCAGGAGCTTGGTGGGCATTGTGTCGGGGAGATTTCTCTCCGGCTGCTTTTTCCCGTGCGCTTCTCCCCGGACCATAAACCCAATTCCCAGAGAAGAGCGGGCAATCATCCCCCTCTCTTCCCCCTCAAAGCTGCTTTCCAAGATTAATCTCTCGAAGAGAGATAGGCTGTGTTTTTGTGCCCCAATATGAAAGGCAAAAAAAAAAAATAAAACATGCGGGATTAAACATGGGTTTTCCGTCGATAAATACTTATTCTTTGGCTCTTATCTGAGTGTGCATGTTTTTTTTTTTTTTTTCCGCAAATGACTGCTGGCAAAAGGGCCTCATGGTTCCAGAGGAGGGCCAAGCCACTAGGTTTTTAAAACCTCAGCCCGAGGAGCCAATGGAGCCTTTCAGGCTGCCCCGTCTTTCTTCCCTTCTTTCTCTCTTTCTCCTCTTGTCTTCCTCGCACTCCTCCTCTCCTCCAGCCCCTCCCATGCAGGAGGGAGAGGAGACGAGCGCGGGAGGAGGGGAGGAGGGCTCTCCAGTGAGGAGGCGCAACTCTCTGGGAGCCACTGACCCCATTATGAGAGCAAACCACTTTTTAGCACTGAGCATCACTGCCTACACTTCCACCCCCTGCCAGCAGAGGTCAGCCTTGCCTCTAACTCTGCGCCTGGACTCACTCACTGAAGAGCAGTGGGAGACAAAACACGCAGAGCTGCAGCATCTCGGACAAAAAGCAAACACGTCCTGTAGTCCAGTTCTGGTTCTGAACAAGCAGGACAACGGCAGCAGCCCAGTGTGACCAAATGGGCACTGCTGCTTTATTTAACTCAAATCTTATCTTTTTGTAAACTGTTGGATGTACATGTAGCTTTGTTTGTTTATGTACAACCCCAATTCCAATGAAGTTGGGACGTTGTGTAAAACATAAATAAAAACAGAATATGATGATTTGCAAATCCTTTTCAGCCTATATTCAATTGAATACACTACAAAGACGAGATATTTACTGTTCAAACGGATAAACTTGGTAGTTTTTTGCAAATATTCACTCATTTTGAATTTGATGCCTGCAACACGTTCCAAAGAAGTTGGGGCAGAGGCAACAAAAGACTGGGAAAGTTGAGGAATGCTCAAACCACAGGTGAACAGGTTAATTGGAAACAGGTGAGTGTCATGATTGGGTATAAAGGGAGCATCCCTGAAAGGCTGAGTCGTTCACAAGCAAGGACGGGGCGAGGTTCACCACTTTGTGAACAACTGCGTGAGCAAATAGTCCAACAGTTTAAGAATAATGTTTATCAATGTGCAAGGAATTTAGGGATTTCATCATCTACAGTCCATAATATCATCAAAAGTTTCAGAGAATCTGGAGAAATCTCTGAAAGTAAGCGGCATGGCAGAAAACCAACATTGAATGCCCGTGACCTTCGACCCCTCAGGCGGCACTGCATTAAAAACCGACATCATTCTGTAAGGGATATTCCCACATGGGCTCAGGAACACTTTAGAAAACCACTGTCAGTGAACTCAGTTCGTCGCTCCATCTACAAGTGCAGGTTAAAACTCTGCCATGCAAAGCGAAGCCACATATCAACACCACCTAGAAACACCGCCGGCTTCTCTGGGCCGAGCTCATCTGAGATGGACTGACGCAGAGAGGAAAAGTGTCCTGTGGTCTGACGCACATTTGACAACACATTTCAAACTGTTTTTGGAAATCATGGACGTTGTGTCCTCTGGGCCAAAGAGGAAAAGGATTGTCCGGATTGTTTTCAGCACAAAGTTCAAAAGCCATCATCTCTGATGGTGTGGGGGGGGGGGAGGTGTTAGTGCCCATGGCAGGGGTAAATGGCACATCTGTGAAGGCACCATTAATGCTGAAAGGTACATCCAGGTTTTGGAGCAACATCTGCTGCCATCCAAGCAGCGTCTTTTTCAGGGACGTCCTGCTTATTTCAGCAAGACGACGCCAAGCCACATTCTGCATGTGTTACAACAGCGTGGCTTCACAGTAAAAGAGTGCGGGTACTAGACTGGCCTGCCTGCAGTCCAGACCGGTCTCCCATTGAAAATGTGTGGCGCATTATGAAGCACAAAATACGACAGCGGAGACCCCGGACTGCTGAGCAACTGAAGCTGTACATCAAGCAGGAATGGGAAAGAATTCCACCTACATAGCTTCAACAATTAGTGTCCTCAGTTCCCAGATGCTTACTGAGTGTTGTTAAAGGAAAGGTGATGTAACACAGTGGTAAACACGCCCCTGTCCCAACTTCTTTGGAACGTGTTGCAGGCATCAAATTCAAAATGAGTGAATATTTGCAAAAAACTACCGAGTTTATCCGTTTGAACAGTAAATATCTCGTCTTTGTAGTGCATTCAATTGAATATAGGTTGAAAAGGATTTGCAAATCATTGTATTCTGTTTTTATTTATGTTTTACACAACGTCCCAACTTCATTGGAATTGGGGTTGCATGTAGCTATTTATGTAAGTGCACTTAAATTTCATAACTAGGCGACAGAAAAGCAGTGGTCAGCAGTAACTGAACCTATGACTACTTTATAGAACAGGGCTTTGTCAAAGGGTTCAAATACAGTATGTTGTTGCTGTTAGTAATTTTTATTGTTACAGCTCACATTTAAAATTGCTCACATTTCATGTTTCAGGATAACATACAGTGCATCCGGAAAGTATTCACAGCGCTTCACTTTTTCCACATTTTGTTTTGTTACAGCCTTATTCCAAATTGAATTAAATTAATCTTTTTCCTCTAAATTCTACACAAAATACCCCATTGTGACCATGTGAAAAACGTTTTCTCGAGAGTTTTGAAAATTTATTAAAATTAAAAAACAAAGAAATCATATTTACATAAGTATTCACAGCCTTTGCTTAATACTTTGTAGAACCACCTTTGGCAGCAACTACAGCCTCAAGTCTTTTTGAATATGATGCCACAAGCTTGGCACACCTATCTTTAGGCAGTTTTGCCCATTCTTCTTTGCAGTACCTCTGAAGCTCCATCAGGTTGGATGGGAGACGTCTGTGCACAGCCATTTTCAGATCTCTCCAGAGATGTTCAATCGGATTCAAGTCTGGGCTCTGGCTGGGCCACTCCAGGACATTCACAGAGTGGTCCTGAAGCCACTGCTTTGAGATCTTGGCTGTGTGCTTCGGATCGTTGTCCTGCTGAAAAATGAACCGTCGCCCCAGTCTGAGGTCAAGAGCGCTCTGGAGCAGGTTTTTATCCAGGATGTCTCTGTACATTGCGGCATTCATCTTTCCCTCTATCCTGACTAGTCTGCCAGTTCCTGCTGCTGAGAAACATCCCCATAGCATGATGCTGCCACCACCATGCTTGACTGTAGGGATGGTATTGGCCTCGTGATGAGCAGTGCCTGGTTTCCTCCAAACATGACGCCTGGCATTCACACCAAAGAGTTCAATCTTTGTCTCATCAGACCAGAGAATTTTGTTTCTCATGGTCTGAGAGTCCTTCAGGTGCCTTTTTGCAAATTCCAGACGGGCTGCCTTGTGCCTTTTACTAAGGAGTGGCTTTCGCCTGGCCACTCTGCCATACAGGCCTGATTGGTGGAGTGCTGCAGAGATGGTTGTCCTTCTGCAAGGTTCTCCTCTCTCCACGGAGGAACGCTGGAGCTCTGACAGAGTGATCATTGGGTTCTTGGTCACCTCCCTGACCAAGGCCCTTCTCCCCCGATCGCTCAATTTAGACGGCCGGCCAGCTCTAGGAAGAGTCCTGGTGGTTCCGAACTTCTTCCATTTACGAATGATGGAGGCCACTGTGCTCATTGGGACCTTCAACGCAGCAGTAATTTTTCTGTATCCTTCCCCAGATTTGTGCCTCGAGACAATTTTGTCTCGGAGGTCTACAGACAATTCCTTTGACTTCATGCTTGGTGTTTGCGCTCTGACATGCAGTCAACTGTGGGACCTTATATAGACAGGTGTGTGCCTTTCCAAATCATGTCCAATCAACCACAGGTGGACTCCATTTAAGCTGTAGAAACATCTCAAGGATGATCAGTGGAAACAGGATGCACCTGAGCTCAATTTTGAGCTTCATGGCAAAGGCTGTGAATACTTATGTAAATATGATTTCTTTGTTTTTTAATTTTAATACATTTTCAAAACTCTCGAGAAAACTTTTTTCACATGGTCACAATGGGGTATTTTGTGTAGAATTTTGAGGAAAAAGATTAATATAATTAAATTTGGAATAAGGCTGTAACAAAACAAAATGTGGAAAAAGTGAAGCGCTGTGAATACTTTCCGGATGCACTGTACATTAAAGTTTTAAAGAATTTGAAAGAATATTTTGAGTTATCATTCTTCAGATGAAACTAAATTAAAAAATATCATCCAGATCTCCTAAGCATAAGCAATATCTGAAGTCTCTGTTCTTGTGCTTGAACTCAATTACAACATTCCTAGACCAGTTAGAACAAAACCAAAGAAATAAAAATGACTCAGTTCGCTCCTTTTACATAGGCTGTATGTACTCCTAATACAATTGAATAGTAGGTTTGGGCAGCTATTAGTTGGGCAGCTGTGTAATTTGTAATGACATGTTCATGCTGTGAAAATTCAGACAAATAGTTGCTAAAATGCTGAATTGCTCTAGTGCATAACTATGAAAAACGTCTAAAAAATTGGGAGTTTGTTTGTCAGTAATAAGCTAGAGATGGCATACTGGTATCAGGACAATATTAGCAGTAAAAAGAAGGAATCTAATCTAGTACTGTAACAAATCTATCCTGAAATAGCAGACACTCACATTGTGTGATGTGATGATGTTAGCTGTGTATTTCTTCCTGTGGGTTAGTACAGTGATGAAGTAGTTTCAGTATGATAGCCTACTTTTAGAAACTCATCTTCAGTGCTCATTTAAAAAAACAGCTCATTTAAATCATACTAGCTTCTAAAGAAAAAAAATATTGTATTAATATTGGCTGAGATGTGAAGTTTCATTATTGGTATCAGGAAAGAAAAAGTGGTATCGTATATTGGCAGAAACAGTCATTTCAAATGAACGTTTATGTTCTGGAACAAGTTTTGGCTGCGTCTTCATGCTGAGCAAAATACCGTTCATTTCTGGTTAGTCTGCTGGACAGAGCTGCATATGTTAAAGTGCACACACACACACACACACACACACACACACACATATATATATATATATATATATATATATATATATATATGTGTGTGTGTGTGATTCAAACACACACTATTTGTGTCAGTGCATTAAATGTTGCTGTGGAAGTGTGAATGTGTGGCATCACCATGCTTGTGTGTGTGTCTAAATTTGTGTGTGTCTGAGGTGCATGGCCGCAGTATGTGTGTTTGTGTAGGTGTGTGTGTTTCTCACGCAGGTGCAGTGGGTTGTGTGGAGCTCTATTGATTTGCAGAAGGAGGGATTGAGAGGCAGTGCTGCTCCCTGGGGTCTGAGGGGGTTACACCACTACTGCAGTGGCCTGATGGAAACTGCACAGTGTGACTAGAGGGGTGGAGAGAGCCCAGCAAAACAAACAGCCTCAGTCTCTCTCTCTCTCTCTCTCTCTCTCTGTCTCTCTCTCTCTCTCTTTCATTCTCACACACACACAGATGTATACACCTCCTGGGATGCTGCATACACTTAACACTATGCACCAGAGCATGCACATACACACACTGTGCACTAGCATGGCTTACTATCACACACCCTATAACAGTTCCCCCACTCCTGCTCTGCTGCAGTGTACACTCACAGCACACAGACATATCCATGGCCAGCATCATTTCTGTCAGGAGTGCGGCTGATGCGGAGGTGATCACGTCGGTTACACTTGTTTAAATTAGTTAATCAGTGTGTTGGAACACACACGTTTTCCAGGCCCGTCGCAGTTTGCGCTCTTCATTTGAGTGCGTCGTCGGGGGCAGCGCTATTGATCAAGCCGCAGGCGATCGATCACTGGAATGGTGTGTGTCTCTGAATCTGATAATGACTCGCAGTATGACATCAGTGCTATGCAGCTGTAATTGATATATTCTCAGAGCAAGAGAGAGAGAGAGAGACAGAGAGAGAGAGAAAGAGAGAGAGAGAAAGAGAGAGAGAGAGAGAGAGCACTCTGTTTAAGAGTGCTGTATATAATTCTATGTCCGCAAGCAATTCTGACCAGCTGAACCTCAGCCCATTCACACATACAGCAACATGCTGTAAAGGTCAACGTAGTGAACGGTGGTGTATTAGAATGTCAATGTCCGTATGAAGAGAGAAGAAACACTCATAGATTTTCTAAACCACTTATCCTTCTGGGCCGTGGTGGGGGGTGTTGGAGCCTAACCCAGTGGTCAATGGGTGGAAGACAGAAAAACTGTGGACAGGTTTAAGATTAAGTGACCCTTATTCATCCCACAATGGGGAAATTTCACCTCCGCATTTAACCCATCCGTGAAGTGAAACACCACACACACACTAGGAGGCAGTGAGCACACTTGCCCGGAGCGGTGGGCAGCCCAATCCGCAGCCCCCGGGGAGCAGTTGGGGGTTAGGTGTCTTGCTCAAGGACACCTCAGTCATGTGCTGTCGGCTCTAGGGATCGAACCGACGACCTTCTGGTCACAAGGCTGGTTGCCTAAACTCCAGCCCATGACTGCCCCCAAGCCCATGACTTGCCAGTCAGAAAAGAAACATTCTAGAACAAAGTGAATGAAATAGAACATTCTGGAACATGGGAATGGAAGAGTGAATAGAGAAGACATGAACAGTACAGAATGCTCCAGAAGAGTATGCACAAAGAAGAACATTCTAGAACACAGTGAACGGGGAGAACACTCTGGAATCATGGAAATGAAGGATAATATCCTGGAACAGCACGGTAGCAGGCTGGAATCCACTGTTTTATGCTTTGAGATAGGAATCAAGGGCATGGAATTGTTCTGAGCACACTGTAAGTGTTTCAGTATAAGCTGGGATACTGCTTAGCACCTGGAAACCACTCACCTAAAAGAATTTCTTTTAGCAGAATCAGCAGCACAGTCTGATGATTTTACAACTGAATAGGTGTCTTCTTCTCCAATCCAGAGTCCTAAACCTGAGCTAGTGCTACCTGCCTGCGTCTTCATAAACATCTCCCCCGTCTCGCACCGCTGCACACAGTCGCACAACACGCAGCTGCACAACATGCATCCGCACCAAAAGTCCTCAGTGTGGCCACTCTAGAGCTCCAGCAGGGGGGAGGCCATGCGCTAGGCGGAACAGCGTGCCTTCTCTTCCCCCTCTGCTCAGCACCGGGGTAGGGGGGAGGGTGTGCGGTGGGCAGAACAGCCCCTTGGAGCTCAGTCAATATCTACGCTGTCATTGTTTTCCTAAACTGGTTATAAAAGAGAGGCTAAATCCTGCGGAGCTGCGCACTCCTGGGAAATATGGCCCAGTCGCATTACTAATGCAGAGACCGCCAGACTGCTGCACCCGCTAAGGGGGAGGAGGGAGAGAGGGAGAGAGAGGGAGAGAGGGAGGGCAACGGAGAGATAAAGAAAAAAAAAAAAATCAAATCTGCGTTTCCCAACACTGCCTCTTTTCACACACAGAGCATGTACACGCTGCCGGACCGGAGCTGCTGTCATGTCACTTTCAATCAGGGCTCTGTGTGTGTGTGTGTGAGCGTGTGTGTGTATATGTGCCGCAGGGCCCCTGGCTCCCGGCTCTGTGGTGCCCCCTGGGGACAGTGCAGTGTCGGTGAGACTGTAATGTGTTGGCTAGCTCTGTTGAAACATAAAAAGAGAAAGAGAGAGAGAGAGAAACAGACAGGGAGACAAATGCTAGCAGTATGCTGGCTGCACAATAGATACAGTCTAAGTTATAAGAAGAATAACTGTGGTTGGTAGACTGAGTCTGTCTTTTGACTCCATCATGTAACAGAGGTGAAGTTTAAAGGCATACAAATAAATGAAGATGTTTCCTCTCTGGAAATCTACTTTCTTACTATCCAAGTGAGACAGGTTAGGTTTGTAAAACATTCTTTAATTCATTAACTTTATTGCAAGTCTCAATATCATCTGATAATGCAGTACCAGGATATATTAGTAAAATATTAACACACTGACTTTTATCAATATGAGGCTACACTAGGCTGAACACTATATACCACATGCACTGTACACCACACAGTGGTCACACACAAAACGCAAACTAAAACACCAGACATCCAAGCAGTGCTCCCTGCCAGTCTCTCTATAGGCCTGGGTCTGCAGACTGGACACAAACAGGAAGAGGAAACACTGAGGTTGGCAGGAGAGAGACAGAAAAAGAGAAAGGTTGGGGGGGGGGGGGCAGTGTGTGTGTAGCTTTTGCTCTCAGGACGCGGGCCTGTCCCTCTCTGCTCCGTTTTTAACACAAAATGAAAAATCACCTTTGCCGCCTGGTGCACTTTAGTGTGGCTTATTTTTAGACCCACTTGACAGTCTTCCAAGGGCCGGAGACTAACAGATGGGCTGTCTTAAAGCTTCATATGCTCCCAGCTCTCACCTCCCAGAGACAGGAAACTCACTTGGGAGTGTGCTACAAATAACGGCCCCCTGCCCTGCCCCTGGATTCCCTCTCCGCACACGCACACACACTCAGGCCAGCCTGCACCCAGCCTGTCCAGCGCCTGTCCACGTCCCTGTCCTCCCTCTCTGCGGCAGTGTCCTGTTTCACGACAACACACTGCAGCCTGCCCCCTGTGCGCTAACCCAAGGGGTCTCTTCCTGCCCCTGCTGCTGCCACTTAGTACTGCCAGCACTGAACTCTCATACCACTGACTCATACACGACTGATACACTCAAGCTCACAAACACAAAACAACAATAAACATAAAACATACAATGTGCAACAACTTTTGCACAGACATTTGTTTTGTTTCCCAGCAAGTTAAATGCAGTAAATAAACAGGAACTGTGCATTAACAGGTGCAGAAGTGTGTTCCCTTGTAGATGTTGTGTTCACTTATTTTCACTCAGAATATCTACATGTCATTTAACCAGGGGTGCTCAAACCTTTGCATGCAACCATATGTAACAACTGGGGACGTAAATCTCTGACATCATGATTAGATTAACTTAGGATTCTTCAGGGCATGATTTGATGGACCATAAAATGACTGGACAACCTATTTATACCACAGTGGATTAAAAACAATACATCAGTCTTTTTTAATATTTAAAAACAGCCAGAATGTTTTACTGTGGCTAAAAAAATGAAACTTTATTGAATATTATTAAAATAGATTATAATCTATATAAAATAATTGATGTAACTGACTGTTCTAATCAGTTAATTCAGCTTCTTTAAGGTGCAAACACTGGCAACACAGACATGCACACATAGCCTGTATAATCTCAATAGAAAAGAAAACCAATACAACTTGAAGCTCTAGAGAAGCCACACATGAGCCAAACGTCATGATGCCCAATGCCGGGCATTGTTAGAGCAGTGTAAAGCTTCCCTGTACTGGACTGAGTGGAACTGCGTGTCCTGGGGCGATGGAGCACCTTTGTGGTGACCTGGAGTGGCAGTTGTGATACAGAACAAATCATCCAAAATCAGCCTGACCTCACTAACATTCTTGTGGCTGAATGCAATCAAACCCTCAAAGCTGTGTTCCAACATCTATTATAATGCCTCCTTAGAAGAGGATAATGATCTGGAGTCAGTATTTTCTAGTCTTACCTTAAAACTAACTGTAACTGTAGTTTGAGTAGCCAGAATTATGTCTCTGCTTTTCAAAGAAAGAAAGGTGTCAGCTCCATTTTACTAGTTAGCCCTCTATTTCTCTAGTTCACCCACAAATGATGAAAACTGTTGTCATGAACATGCATGAAAACAAACAAATACACAAATGACAATCATTTTCCTTGCTAAATAAGTGTGGATGAGAGTGTGCAGGTGAAATCACTCATGACTCCCTTTCTCTGATTCTCCTTTACTACACACTGGCCCTGACCTACTGCTCCATTCTGCGAGCTCAGAGCAGTCTGCCGGCACTCTCACACACACACACACACACACACACACACACACACACGCACACACGCACACACACACCCTTCACACACTTCACTCCCTCACTTAATATCAAACACCTGCACATATACACACACAAGTGCCTCTGTCCCACACTCGTCTGATGAGAACACATTTTTCAGGCAATTAGTCATCCAATTATTCTGAACAAATTAAGCAGCTTTGGGATGTATCTTAAGAAATGCACTTCCTGGTGGCTAATAAGGTATTTTTATATGTCAACACATTGAAAAAAAGACACTGAATTACACGCTCTCAGATACATGCAGACAAAGCCTACTCTGTCTGACACCCCCCAACACACACACACACACACACACACACACACACACACACACACACACACACAGTGCTGTAGTGGTGGCTGAGCTCAAAGGGACGGGGAGGCTCGAGTGCCAGATGAGCTCGAGGGTCCCAGACGGGCCGTGTCATGGGTGACAGCGCCGCGGTAGGCTAAAGCTATGCTACGCTACGCTAACCGTGTTCCGCTGCTCAGAGACGCACCGGAGTACACACACTGCCTTTCCGTGTCACAGCCGCAACACACCCCTGCCTGCCTCCAGGGAGCGGGCCAGCTTTACTACAATACAGCCCTAAACTGAGAGAGAGAGAGTCTCAATAACATGTATTATAGGTTAGTAATGTCCATATCTGTATGCTGTCATAACAGTACACTAGAAAGAGAAAAGAGAGAGATAAGAAAGGGACTGAGAAAGTGTGTGAGAGAGAAAGCAACAGAAATGGAGAGAGAGTGAGAAAGACAGAAAGGAGGGGAGAAACTGACAAGAAGGGAGAACAGATAGAGAAAGAAAAACAGGATAGATAGGAAGATAGAAAGATAGAGATAGAGTGACAGAGAGAGGGCAAGAGAGGGAGAGAATGATACAAGGAGGGAAAGAGAAAGAGAGACAGCAGAAGTGCCTGTAATATATACATTAGTGGTGAGCAATGCCCTTATCATTATACTGTAGTAGACTGCACTAGACTGACATGGCTCATTTATGAAAAAGTGTCAGGAAGAAAGAGAGATGGAGAGAGAGAGAGAGAGAGAGAGAGAGAGAGAGAGAGAGAGAGGGGAGAGAAGGTTGCTGTCAGCACTATGTGATGTGTACTGTCTGACTCGTTGCTGAATGGAGAACACCAAGGTGCGAGAGACCCCTTCCTGGGTGTGTGGGTGTGTGTGTGTGTGTTTTAGTGTGTTTGTGTAAGAGAATGTGTATGTGAACACAATGCATGCCCCTTCCTGCGTGGGTGTGAGTGAGAGAGAAAGAAACACAAGACCCCTTCCTGTGTGATGTGCACGCATGTGTGTGAGAGAGGTGTAAGAACTCTACCTGTGTGTGTGAAAGTGAGTGTGTGAAGGACCCCTGCCAGTGTGTGCTCGCCATGCGAGAGATCATTAGAGGGGCATACCAGCACATAATATACAGTGTGATTACTTCAGCAGCTCTCCACACACACACACACACACACACACACACACACACACACACACACACACACACACACACACACACACACACACACAGGGCTATCATGATAGTACACTTCCTCTAACACAGTGCACACATTTTTTATAGTCTCGTACCCTCTCCTGCTGCACACTCCCTCTCACTCATTACACACACACACACACACACACACACACACACACACACACACATCTTGCAATTTAACCATTTAATATACCACCTAATATAGAGGTTACACTCTATATTACAGTCCCTTTAGTTCTAGGTATGAACCAGGTAAGTGTGAGGTATTTACTCCAAAGTCCTAGGTAATCATTTTGGTTAAAACAATAAAAAGTTCCAAAGCAGTGTATTACACTGAAATGCTGAAAAAAAAATTCCAATTTAATTAATTATTTAATAAACTCCAGAGTGCTGTGTTTAAATTTTGTTTATTTTGTACTGGGTGGTTATGTGATGTAAAAAACTGGGCACAAATAAAGTATAAATAGTCTAAGAGAGTTTTTACAAGTTGCATACAAGTGAACCTGAACATGGACTGTAAAAGAAAACAATAATTCTGTTTGTCTTCTTATTGTGTCATGTCAATAATGTATGTGGTATCAGAGAACGTACTGACTGAGTTCACTGCTGGCATTTATGACTTTTCAGGTAAAACTCTGAAACTCCCGAGTTTATAAGTTTACAAGGACATCTGGTGCACTTTGAATCTATTCCATCTCAATCCACAGAGGAAAATAAATAAAAAATCCAGGACTTTACTTGGAGGAAGTGTTCTGTTTTGTTGGAGTGAAAGGAGAAGAAACGTCTGCTGTATACTGCAATATGGGATTCTGCCATTCAAAGAGCCGAGAGGCAGGCTGAGCAAACTAACGTTAAAGGCTAGCTAAATGCGGTTCCAATCCACACACACACACACACACACACACACACACACACACACACACACACACACACACACACACACACATTTTCTAAGCCGCTTCTCCCTCAGGGTCGCAGGGGGGTGCTGGAGCCTATCCCAGCGGTCATTGGGCGGAAGGCAGGATACACCCTGGACAGGTCGCCAGTCCATCACGGAGTTCCAATCCAATGCCGTACAAATTTCCATCTCTACCTAACATTTTCATAACCTACCACTACCTCCTGCCTGATCCTGAGTCCTCTCTGTTCATTACAGGGGTGTCCAGCCTTCTAACTTAAAGGAAAAGCTGCCCAGAACTCTAGGCCAAGTTCTCAGACTTCTCTCCCCTCCTTCAGTCATACAGTCTTTCATACTGCAACCACATGTGAAAGGCATGGTCTGAACTAGTAATCTATATAACACATTACTGCAGGGCATCATGGCAGCTGACATAAACCCACCTTTATAAACACTCATTCTATTTATGCATCTTTTGTCATAAAGGCTGCATCTTCTGACATTAGGCTGTCATGACACTTTTTGGGGTGAAATGACAGACTTTGCAGCTCAGCGTATGTCACAGTGACATATGCAGATAATAACCGGTCGGGTGTAATTCTTGAGATTAAACACTGATTTTCAGACTTTGGGATACAGTTTTAAAAAAGGATCTAATTGCTCACCATGTAGCCATGAGGGACAAAGATGCAGTCTCATGCCCCGTTTCTTGCTCTTACACATAGGGGTATGTCCAAAGTAAGGCTCCGCCTCTGCACTAAAGCGCTTTGTGTTGTGTTAGTGACATGAAAACACTGAACCTCTTTTTAATTTAAAAATTAAACAAAACATGCACAAAAAAGTATTATTTTCACAGGTAGATATTTAGGGGTTAGGGGTTTTTTTATATATTCAACTTATTATCACAATGAATATCTTTGGTTTAAATAGATCTGAATTTTTATACATTATAATTTTTTTGATACAGTGGAAACACAGTTCGAACCACAGTATGAGGCATTAACAACTGGCCTAATTATTAACATTGTCAGTGCTGGTTAGTGATCAGGATTTTTAGCTAGCTACCTGGAAATCACCCCTGGTCTGTGCTTTGTAGGTGTGTGTGTGTGTGTGTGTGTGTGCTCTGTGTTTAGAGTGGTGAGAGTCATCTGGGCGACAGCACTTCAGCTCGTAAGTCACTGTCATAATGCTGACAGTTACAGTCCCAACCTGGCAACCAACACTCCCGACGACAACACGGCATGCAGCGCAGCGCTGTAGCACCAACACACACGCTCTGCTCAACTGTCTCTCTGACTGGGGCACACACACTCGGAGAGCAGAGTCTATTTTGTCCCTCTCTTTCATGTTGTGTCTGTCCCGATCTCTCTCTGCTTCCTGTGTGTCACAGACAGAACAATGAAAACAATGGCAGCCGCAGAAAGCGAAGGGCTAAAGAACTGAGTGTCAGATATGCGTACAAACTTTACACTAGCCCTGACGGATCCTCTCCTCTCTTCCCTTCCTCCCTCCCCTTTTCCTTTCCTTTCCTCCCTCCTTCTCCCTCTTGCGCTCCCCCTCCCTCTTGTTCTCTCTCACCACTCCTCAAATTATTCAATTTAGAGCAGACGCCACATCTCCCCGTGTGCCAAGCTGCTGAAGTTTACTCCCTCTCCCTCTCTCCATCCATCTCTCCTTCTCTCCACCCTCTTATAGATCGTTGTCCCGAGCAGTGGTGTTCCTTGAACAAAGCGCATACAGTGGGTTGCAAAAGTATTCAGCCCCCTTGAACTTTTCAACCTTTTGCCACATTTCAGGCTTCAAACATAAAGATATGAAATTGACATTTTTTGTGAAGAGTCAACAACAAGTGGGACACAATCGTGAAGTGGAACGAAATTTGTTGGATATTTTAAACTTTTTTTAGAAATAAAAAACTGAAAAGTGGGGCGTGCAATATTATTCAGCCCCCTTGCTTTAATACTTTGTAGCGCCACCTTTTGCTGTGATTACAGCTGCAAGTGGCTTGGGGTACGTCTCTCTCAGTCTTGCACATCGAGAGACTGAAATTTTTGCCCATTCTTCCTTGCAAAACAGCTCGAGCTCAGTGAAGTTGGATGGAGAGCGTTTGTGAACAGCAGTTTTCAGCTCTTTCCACAGATTCTCGATTGGATTCAGGTCTGGACTTTGACTTGGCCATTCTAACACCTGGATACGTTTATTTGTGAACCATTCCATTGTAGATGTTGCTTTATGTTTTGGATCATTGTCTTGTTGGAAGATAAATCTCCGTCCCAGTCTCAGGTCTTTTGCAGACTCCAACAGGTTTTCTTCCAGAATGGTCCTGTATTTGGCTCCATCCATCTTCCCATCAATATTAACCATCTTCCCTGTCCCTGCTGAAGAAAAGCAGGCCCAAACCATGATGCTGCCACCACCATGTTTGACAGTGGGGATGGTGTGTTCAGGGTGATGAGCTGTATTGCTTTTACGCCAAACATAAGTTCGATTTTGGTTTCATCTGACCAGAGCACCTTCTTCCACATGTTTGGTGTGTCTCCCAGGTGGCTTGTGGCAAACATTAAATGAGACTTTTTATGGATATCTTTGAGAAATGGCTTTTTCTTGCCACTCTTCCATAAAGCCCAGATTTGTGCAGTGTACCACTGATCGTTGTCCTATGGACAAAGTCTCCCACCTCAGCTGTAGATCTCTGCAGTTCATCCAGAGTGATCATGGGCCTCTTGGCTGCATCTATGATCAGTCTTCTCCTTGTTTGAGCTGAAAGTTTAGAGGGACGGCCGGGTCTTGGTAGATTTGCAGTGGTCTGATGCTCCTTCCATTTCAATATGATCGCTTGCACAGTGCTCCTTGAGATGTTTAAAGCTTGGGAAATCTTTTTCTATCCAAATCCGGCTTTAAACCTCTCCACAACAGTATCTCGGACCTGCCTGGTGTGTTCCTTGGTCTTCATGATGCTCTCTGCGCTTTAAACAGAACTCTGAGACTATCACAGAGCAGGTGCATTTATACGGAGACTTGATTACACACAGGTGGATTCTATTTATCATCATCAGTCATTTAGGTCAACATTGGATCATTCAGAGATCCTCACTGAACTTCTGGAGTGAGTTTGCTGCACTGAAAGTAAAGGGGCTGAATAATATTGCACGCCCCACTTTTCAGTTTTTTATTTCTAAAAAAAGTTTAAAATATCCAATAAATTTCGTTCCACTTCACAATTGTGTCCCACTTGTTGTTGATTCTTCACAAAAAATTACAATTTCATATCTTTATGTTTGAAGCCTGAAATGTGGCAAAAGGTTGAAAAGTTCAAGGGGGCTGAATACTTTTGCAACCCACTGTAGGTGCCTATGTCTCACAAAAGTGTGGAGAATTTGCAAACCGATGCATACTTTATCATTATTCATTACACACACGCAAGCAGACACGCGCACAGACACACACAGCGTCCCGAACCGGTGTCCCATGTCGTAATAAAATGAATGTGAACGTCTTGATTTTCTCTGAAGATTAGTGTAGCTCCCATGGCGCGCGGGTTTGATTTGAATTCACCAGGCCACAATCTCGTCTGAGGCTCCGTCTCAGCAAGGACAGGGGAACAAAACAACAACAAAAACAGGTAAACAACTTAAACATGTCCCCTCCTGCTCAGGCTTACTTCGGCGGCAGGCAGCCGTCCACTGCGGGCGTGCGTGCATGTGTGTGTATTCCCCTAATGCCCCGACAAACTGCTTTCACACACGGCAACATCACTTATCCACCCATACGCCATGATCTCACCGTCTGCATACCAAAGCAGCGAAACATTAGAATCACAAACAAAAACACATAACAGGATAATCTCATCATTCCATTAGTCGAGGAGTGATTTCATTTGCTTACTTTCATGGTTAACTCTGTCTTCCACAACATATGGTCAGTGATCTATTCAAAGAAGTTGGGGAAGTTGGCTTTGACCTCTTTTAAGTTTGCCCACACAGAGGTCAGGCTGTGTGTATGTCCATGCTGGGCTTGGGAAAAGCTATAAGTATGTGGAATTGACCTACAAGTGTGTTCTTCCCTAGCAAGTGTTACTAGGTGGGACAAGCTTTAGGCCCAGGACACACTAAGCTAACTGTTGGCTGCTGGATGATGTCGGGCGATTGGTTAAGTGTGGTGGCCAACCGTCGCTTGTAGCCGGTGTGGTGTGTACAGCACTAAGGGATAAGCGATAAAGGAACGAAAGACAGCAACCCAAGAAAACTGCACTCTCAAGAGCACATACAAGTTTTAGTACTAGGAACGGGCATTTTAACTGTATTTATTATTCAAATGCCCAAATATTTTAACTAATAACATGTGACATGTATTCCCAAAGAGCTTATATCCCAAAGTATATTGTCATCAATGAACTTGGAGGTACGAGAGCTTTGATGGTGCTCTGATAACATACTAAATCATTTTTATAGTGTTATTACAAACATGTGCCAATCAAACACTTATTCACCGTTTAAACATTAACTTTTAATTAGCCATCAAGTGCTGCTAGTAGCTAGTGTTAGGTTCACGTGGTCATTTTAAACTTATAATACACTCAAAGAACATATTCTTTACTTTGTACTCTGTAGTTTTGAAGTTCCAGCTACTGCTATACTGAGTGCATGTCGTCAGTCGGCTGTAGTCTTCGTGGTGTGTTTGCGTGTAAATCTTCCAAGGACCTGACAAACAACAGTGAGCTGATGGAGGTCGATCATCAGTCAGACACAGTTGGCTCTGGCTCTTATACGCCAGCTTAGTGCGTCCCTGACCATACAGAACATTAAAAAATAACATTCAACCTAAAGAGAAGCTGTAGCGCACTCAGTTTATCAGAATATCTGCATTTAGTGTGTTATTTCACCTTCAAATTATATTCTGCATGCATGTGAGAGAAACAGGACCAGGTGGAGGTGTAATCAAGCTGACTTCAGCACCATGACAAATTTATTGTTTCCAACTTGCTTACTTTCGATTAGCTATAATAAGATTCCAACATTTTAAAGTGGAAACTTAATAGTGACGTGCAGCTAAATAAAGCGCAGTACGATTTCTCGTTAAGTTGAACAGAATGTTTGCCTGTGTTCTGTGAAGCTTGTCCACCTTTGCTATGAAAACAAGGCATTAGTGGGCAGAGCTACTGCATGTCTTCCCTCATTATTTAAAAGAAGCTCAATATTGCCTTTTTAACCGAATACACTGTGATTGGTTGCAAGCATATTCAGGATTTTTAGACTGTTATGGGCTTATTAATAATTTATTTCAGAGCAACACACTATGTCACTGAAATGCATATACTTTTGGATATAAAAATAAGAGAAATCACATTACTAAAGCCTAAGAGTACATTAACCAGCTGCTTTTTTGCTTCAGCATTAGGGGTTAATTTACAACAAGGCTTCAGCTATGGAGTCTACATTCCCTGACGCCTGCAGTGAAACCTCAGATAAACAGGCATGCTGCTTATGGAGTTGTAATGCTGGCTTTTGTCTATGTGGCTCCAGGCTGAGGTGTCTGTGGGCTATAGTAAGTGTGTAAGAGTGTGTGTGCTCTCCTCAGCCCAGTGCTCATAGCTTTAGCTCCAGCTACTGCCCATACTGCAGTCCCTAGGCTACACCTCAAGTAGCCAGCCAATCAACAGTGAAGGGGGATTTGGGGAGTGTGTGTGTATGTGTGTGTGTGTTTGTGTGTGTGTGTGTTGGGGTTAGGGGTCTGAAGAGAGCCCCCTAGATCCCCATTCTAATAAAACACTGTGCCATTCCACAAGCTAGGGCAGCTGGGACATGGGCAGACAGCCATGCGCACGCACACATACACACACACACACACACACACACACACACACACACACACACACACACACACACACACACACACACACACACACACACACACATTCTCTCTCGCTCTCTCACACACACACATACACACAATAAAACTGTACGTCAACAGTATAAACCCAACAATATCTACAGCAATCATAAACCTGACACATACAAGCTCTATGATAACCCTTCAGCATTATATCAAACGTTGCTCAAGCAACATACAAGAACAGCACATATTTAATACTAATATGTCAGTGATAATATTTCAAATCTTTGGTAAATTGTACATTATATACATTATACTGATGTTTCACTATACTCACATCATACATTATATGTCCAAAAGTACACACCTTTGCTCTGGAACAGCCACACTTGAGCTTAAGGCCACCATGTCCAATGCCAAGGGTCAGCTAGAGTGGTATAAAGGAAAGCTGGGCCTTTGCAGCTTACACCCCAAAACCGTGGAAAGATCTCCCCACTGACATCATACATTCAGACTCACTTAATGTTTTTTAAAAATTTTAAACATTTTTTATTCTCTTGCTTTTAGCAGCTCTTGAACTATGGCAGTGTGGATTTTAGTATTTTGGCTTTATAAATGTTGTTTATTGTATATCATTTTAATGTAAAGCACTTTGAGGCTTTTTTTTTTCTTTAGAAAAGTGCTGTATAAATAAAGATTTACTTGCCTCCCAGCATCGGGCTGTGAAGCAGTGGAACTGTGTTCTCTGGAGTGATGGAGGACCATCAAATACCTTTCGGAGAAGTCGACCTTGCTTATTACCCAGTGCCCCTGGCCACAACATATCACATTCAGGCCACTAAAGATGCAGAGCCCCAGGCGCGAGGGGCCATTTGCCTTAGAGATTTTTTTTACCCCCCCCCTCCTTAACAAACCACTGATCACACACTCACAAATATCCACCACCAATAACAACAGTACATTTCATCATCCAGAGCCTATGTAGTGAGCTTTACAGGCCGCGTTGACGAGAAAACAACCCGATAAAGACCACGACTACGAAAAAACAATGAATTAGAAGGGAAAAATATTGTGTGGCTGGAGTTTAAGTTTAAAAAGAACCACAATTTCATTCTCTAATGGGAGTAACTCTAGAATTTTAAAAAATCACAGGATTAGAGACTCATTAGAGACTTTTGACCAATTCTTGTTTCCGAGTACCCATAATAGGTCAAGAACGGTTAACCGTGGAAATGGGAAAAAAAGCTAAATAATGACATAATAAAAATAAACAAACAAATAAATAAAATAATAATAAAAGCAATAAAAAAACAGGGAAATCTGTAGGTTGTTAACGTCTAAGGAGTAATATAATGAGACAAAATTACAGATAACCAGTACAACAAATGGACGGATGGAGACTCTTCCACACGTTCTTCCTCTTCAATGAGTGATGTATCAATATGTTAGTTTGTGGTGAGAAATATGTTTTACCTGTTTCAGGACATCAGCCAAGCATATTTAGTGATAAAATCCTTACTCTCTCTGTCTTCTCAGTCACACATAACATACTAACAAAAACAAAAAATATCATGTTTTACAGTTCTTCATGTGATTCATTTGAATACTGGCACTTGACCGTTTAATTGAGTACTCAATCCTAAACAAACCCCCAGGGCTGACTGATCAAAGTCTGATAAAGAAGAAGATGGGTCAGCAGAAGCTAATTCTAAAAAAATTCAATTCTGGCTGACCGCATCATGAAGAACATGGATCCCTTCACATCATACCCTGGTTGGAATAATAAAAAGAAATGGAGGGATGTCGGGGACTTGTCCCCTTTAGAATGAGTTGGTGTGGTCCAGAACTAATCACCTAACATCAGTCCCTGACCTCCTCCCATGAATTGATGCAATCAAATCCTAACAGCAATGTGCCAACATGTAGTGTAAAGCCTTCTCAGAAGAGTAGAAACTGTTACTGCAGCAAAGAGGGAACAAACTCCTTAGCAAAACTCCAGAAAGAGCTAACTTCAGGACATGAAGTGCACATTAATATAGATACATAGACTTATAAATCACCTGCTCTCTGTGTTGAATACACACTGAATGGCATTTATAAATCAGTCTACCCACTCTTTGTTAACACACACACACACACACACACACACACACACACACACACACACACACACACACACACACACACACACTCTCTCTCTCTCAAACAAAGACCTCTTACATCACTCTGCTCTTCATTGTGTGAGAGCTCACAGGCCTCAAATATTCAACACTTTCAAGATGTCAAGGGGAGGGAGTAGGCATCAACAAACAAGCGCAAAGAAAGTCCTCTAAACACACACACACACACACACACACACACACACACACACACACACACATACAAACTGCTGACTATGGTTAAATATTTACCAGCGCTAAAGGAAATAGTGTATATGTGTACACACGCGCATATGCAGGGGGGTGTAGGTCGGGGGGAACTGCAGCGCCCCCTGGAGGGCTGCATTAGAAGCAGCAGTGTGTAAAGACGATGCGTGCTGTCAGAGAATGACAGCAGCAGTGCCTATAGTCGGGCAACAGTGGGGGCTGGACGGGGTGTTTTTTGGGGCGTTACCTAGGGAAACAAAACAACAACTGAAAATATATCTCGTTCTTTCTCTCTCTCTCACTTACACACACACACACACACACACACACACACACACACACACACACACACACTCACACATATATAGTGAGGAAAGTCTCTGAAGTTTCCAGCAAAGGAGCTGGGATCTGGCAGAGTGGGTCTAGCAGCGCTGATCAGGGCGAAGCATCACTTATTTACCAGCTTACGTCTGCACTATTTATGGGACACAAGGGAGAGGCACATAGAGAGAGAGAGAGAGAGAGAGAGAGAGAGAAAGAATGAGAGAGAAAGAGAGAGAGAGGCTAAAATATGCATGGGGCCTGGCTCATATGGGGGTGAGAGAGAACGAGGGGAAGAGGGAGTAAGAATGCCAGAGACAGAAAAAGGAGAATAAGAGAGAGAGTTGGAAACTGTTAGAGAGAGTGAGAGGAAGAGAGAGGGGAAATGGGGCGATGTGAGAGCGAGAGAGGATGATGCAGTGACGTGTCCTGCAGGAAGCTCAGGGGAAGGTGCAGAATTAACGGAGGCCGGCCCTGAGCGGGGCCACACAGGGAGGCCATGCTGGGTAGGGCAAGCAGGCCAGGCCTTTCCATCCATCCAGCCTCATTAACACATACACCTACATAAAAACAGCAATAAACTGAGCTTCACTGAGGAATGCGATGACTGGAGAGCAGACAGTGGAAAGACACCGAATGATATACACACCTATCCCATCTATCCACAGGCCATCACACTGGACACCACTAAAGGCTTGGATACAGTACACAACCGTTAAAATCCTAATAAATCACGAAAAGCTGTATTCAGAATCACAGAAATAGACCCTGTCACCTGGGTTTTAAGGTTATTTGAATTCTTTCAGTTGTTCCAAGACCATTCCCCAGTCGGGTCAAAATACAGCAAATGCTATGTAGTGAATTGTGAATAGGTGGAAAAACTGGGGACTACGTGCTAAATGTGTTAAATGGTTAAGGATCATGCAGTACTCAACAACTCAAAAGTGCTAAGCCATTAGTAGGAGTCAACAATAGCAAATAAACATGGAAACAGTTTATTACTCTCATTTTTCACTGGCTATAGGTGGACACCATGCAGGTTACTGACCAGCATGCACGCCAAGTGAAAAAACAAACCTTTGAGGCCTTAAACTAAACTGAGACACAAGGAGTTGAAGCGTGGGCCTTACATACTTTATTTTTACAGTATTTTCTAAAAATATTACCACACACTACCACTAACCCTAACTACATAACTCATATATCAATTTTATAATAGTAAATTTTGCATCAGAATACTAAAAACTCCATTTAGGACGCATCCCGATTAATGCTTAAAGTATTTACAGACGACTGACTGAAATGACATGGTATAATCAGTACATGTGGGTCCACACATCACTTTCACACCTGCAAAACTTACATATTACTATCACAACAGTTACTGAACAGTTACTGGACAATAAGCCTTCAGTTGAATAAGTGAACAATAAAGGGGCTCGAGGGGTTAGCCTCTAAGGAGTAGTATGAGAACACACAGTGCCCTTACTGACTCATCACACCAGCCTGATGGGGGTCTTGAATTCCAGACACTGGGGGGCATCAGGGGACACAGGGACAGAGGGAAAGATGGAGACTCGTGTGGAGAGATGGAGGGGGCAGTGTGTGCCCACCAAGCCGTCGGCTGGAGCAAAGATCTCGGCCGGCCGGCCTCAGGGCGAGGCGGACAGTGACCGACAGGGTCCAGCGCTCCTCCTGCTGCTAAATGGACTGACCGGCCATATGCCCAACGCCGCCGGCCCTACATCACTGTCATGCCGCGGCTGGGGCCGGGCCGCATGCAGGGACCATGAGGGTGGGGGGAGGGGCTTATTGGAAATTTAGGTCACACCCCAAACCAGTGCATAAAGTATTTGCAGATAACTAATAGAAATAACTATATAAGTTAAGTTCAGCATTAGGATTTGATCAATGTGCAGTGCAAGACTGTGACCTTCCTCTGAAAAGTTTACTGCACTGATGTAATCAGCATCCTAAGGCTTATATGTGGGCCCACACTTTGGTTTCTCACTCTTTAAACTAGTACCTTGTACATTATCTTACATTTACCTCACAACTAACACGCAGTAGAATTCAATTTAAAGATTTGACCAATACTTAGTGCAAGATGGTGACCTTTCCCTGAAATGATAAAGCCGTATTAATAGAAATGGGCTACTAACCTCACACCTAACTAGCATAGACTCCTCCCCTCACCTCCTCACACACACATACTCACATGTGTGCAGTGTGCAGGCTGCAAAGCTGGTGGCCCATAGCTCAGGAAGATGAATGCAGAGTGGGCTGGGGCAGAACGGAGCTGACCCCAGCTGCCCACTGGAGCCTGGCTGAGCTGAGTTATACACCGGCCTGCCCTCCTCAATCTGTCTGCCCCATAAGCAGCACAGAGAGGGAGAGAAAAAGACTCAGCGAAATCAATTAAGCTGGATTGCATGCAAATCCAAAGAAGGCCCGACATGAGGAGTTCAGCCACAAATGTCCAAAAAGTAGAAAAACACAGGAAAGAATTAGGTCATTTTCCACTGGCACAGCAAATAAAAAAGGGCATTAATATTCTGGATGCATGAAAGCCCTACAAACCTGAGAGATGAACCCTGAACAGAGTCCTCAGTGCCAGCTGGCCTTACAGCTCAGTCATCATTTATCACAAGGGTGTCCAGCTCTGCTCCTGCAGATCTACCACACTGCTTACTATATTTCTAACCTTAATTTACAAGATGAATGCAGCTTGGGGTGAAATAGGATGAAACACCTGATCCAGACAATCAAGATCTTCATGAGAGTGAGTCTGAATATTAGCCTTCAGCAAAAAGAAAACAACAGACAACTGATTTAGTAAACTGTAAGAGGGCATTATGTGACACCAATGAGTAAGTCCTTTAAACGGGTCAGCTTTTTCAGTGAGCTCAGCTAAGCTAAAATCTTGGACAAGCAAATACACGATTATAGCTTGTAAATTATATGAACAGCTTGCTGCATGTTCTGCTTAATATATATATTAATATATTATAATTCTTTATTTATCATATTTGTGTTTTTTTATAACAAAAACCCATCAAATAAAATAAAATAACATAAAATATAGGGGGGTACTACATACGAAAATAAATTAATAAATTTAATCTTAAATTAAGAAAATCACAATACATATCCTGTAACTACCCAATCACAACTGACAGTGCCGGCTACATAAAGTAGTCAGAGGTCCATAAGTGGTTCCCATATTTTCTGAAAAATGTCTCCTTTATCTTTTAGACCTGCTTAACATATTTAAAAAAATAAAGGCACCCAATGGAATCAAAAATGTTTTTTTTTGGAGTGCCATTCCCTGATGGACCTTAAATGGACACTACTTTAGAGAACCATTGCTGTCAATGAGATGTTTAAAGAACACTGAAAGTTTAATGAAATGAAAGTTTAAAGGACACTGTGCCAATTAACACCTTTTCCTAGAACCACACACTGAAGCAAACCATCACTAGGAACCTTTATTTTTACGTTTGTACAGTCTGAAATTACTGTATGCATAATTCCTATTTATGCAGTTTTATGTGCCTTGATCAGCGCTTTCGCCCTGGCCGGACCGGCACTTTTTAAATATGTTAATTGTACAGTGTCTCTGTGCATTTAAACTGCGTGATTAGGACTGGAATTAAACTCCACAAGATAGTACAAGGCTGTACATCCCTGATTAACCATCGACATCAAAGAGCTTGAGCCTAAAACACATTCCATTTATAGATGTACTTACAGAACAAACAAAAACCTCTAAACCACTGAGGCAATAAAACAAATCCTGAGACCAGAGCTGTAAGGGTCAGCTATTTTTCCTTTCACACCTGCTGGTAATTCTGAGTAATCTGCCAGTACCCACTTGACCCAAATATTTTACTGCTGTACATTTAAGGAGACTGCTAAAGTTTACTAAACTGTCAGAAGACAACTTGTTACTCTGTTCGTAAGGGAACCCGGTGTTCCATGAGCTGAGTGAGAATGCCACAGCCTAGGAAATCACATCTGTAACATCTTTCAGTTTACTTTGAATTTTAATTCAATTCAATTTGTAGACGTCTTTTTCAATTGAGATTCTTATAGGGATTGGATCAGAACCCATCCTTATAGGGAACCTAAACAAAGTCCTTGACAAGACTATCTCTGTGAATGAGGAGAGACCAAAATTGGCTGATTACAGGTTACAAGCTTTCCCATTCAGATTTCAACCAGTGACCTGTCTCCTCCTTTATAATGTCTCTGAACACAAGTGGTTCTTTTATGGCATCGTTCCAAATAATTCTTTCAGACACCTTTAACAGGATAGCCTGTCCACATGTATTTGCATACATATAGGTTCACATGTCTGTAATAACACACACACACACACACACACACACACACACACACACACACACACACACATTATCTATGCTGCTTATCTTTTTGGGTCACGGGTGGGGCTGGTACCTATCCCAGCGGTCACTGGGCAGAATGCAGCAGAAAACATCCTGGACAGGTCACCAGTCCATCACAGTCCATCACACACAGACAAATACAGCCACACTCACATTCACACCTAGGGACAATTTATCATGTCCAATTGGCCTGAATGCATGTCTCTGAACTGTGGAAGGTAACCGAAGCACCCGGAGGAAACCCAGGCAGACACGGCGAGAACACGCAAGCTCTGCTCAGAAAGCACGCTGGTTGCATGGCTGGGGAACTTGAACCCAGCTCCTTCCTGTTACCGTGCCACCCTTGTCTGTAAATAGTTTAAAACATCTGAGGTCACTGTATTCATAAAGCATATCGCTGTCGTTGGAACAAAACCTTGCATCTCCAAAAAGGGTAAATTTACAGGAGAAGGAAAAAACCTACTTTACCTTTAATGTAAGTCAGTGGAACCAGACTTTATTCCAAGTCATTCTGGACCTTTTCTTTTAGTCCATTCATCATGAAATGTATGTACAGGGTAAATAGCTGTTTTCAAATTATGTCAAAACCTGAAAAACATCAAAAATGGACATACAAGGTTTTCTTCCGACAACAGCGATATGCTTATTGTTTGCTGTCCTGGCTGAAGCTGCTCAGTCTTGCTGATTTAGATCTTTTTTCCTGCTTTTTCTTCTGCTGGTCCTGGATAAAATTAAGCTGTAGATTCGAAAGAAAGGCTGTATGTCCACACTGTGCATGTGTGTGCGCAGCCCTGTAATCCTGACACAAGTTACAAACTAAGCACTTGTTCAACTGCTTAAAACATTAACCTTACATAACAGGAGACACCTGGTGTGTGTGGCTACACTATCAATGTGTGTGTGTGTGTGTGTATGTGAGTGTTTAGGGCGTCTGTGTGTGTGTGTATTTGAAGAGAGAGTGTGTTTCAGTCTCAGAATAGTGGGGTGCAGGGCCTCCCTGAGGGAGCACAGATAAAAACCTGCATGAGACACAGAGAGAGAGAAAGGGAAGGGGAGAGTGATAGAGAGAAAGGGAAACTGTATACCTATCACAGTATAACAGTGAGAGAGAGACCCATATGGACAGGAGTAATGTCAAGCTCAGAAAGAATGTTACAGTAACCCGAGCCCCTTTCTGATGACCTGTCAACATCCCACTCCGAACACTTGCTCTGTGCAGTTGGGCGTGAACCTGCTGGGCATAGAGCTGTCTGTTCACCAAGGTAGTGCTCTACACCATGACAGACACGCGCACAAATCCAACACACACCTAAAGCAAAAAGTACCAATCCCACTATGTCTCTTGTGGTACATATTCCAATACAGGCCTGGTTGATGATACCACTGCTCTTTTTGTCTTCTTTAGTTTTAGGTCTACATACAGTACTGTGCAAACATTTTAGGCAAAGCCATTTGACATGCAATGGGCATTTATTTGCTCAGGAAAGGATTCATATTTGAATAAATGAAAATATGACTACAATAAGCAATAATGTGTTTTTTATTCATTGTCAAACCTCTGCTCACAGCAGCCCAGTATTATTTGTAATTATTTTCCAATGCCTGCCTTGACTAACTAAATTAAATCAAGTGTGCTGGTGACTTAATAAACCCATACAATTAGAACTATTTAGTCATAGACTCAGTTTTGCCTGCCACTGAACTCTTCTCATATTCATACTAACACATCATCATGATGTGCTTCTAACGCTACAGTGGAACGCTCCTAACATCAGTCCTTGGTTATCACAGTGACAGGCCGTTTTCTTTTTTTTTATATTAAATATTGTGTTTTTTCGTGAAACCTTATTCTTTATTCATATCACTCTTGCAATATTGTTTTCCTATCCGATGTTGACCAGAGGAGGATGCGTTCCCCTTCTGAGTCCAGGTTCCTCTCAAGGTTTCTTCCTCTTGCTCTCAGAGAGTTTTCCTTGCCAATGCTACCCATGGCTTGGTCATCTGTGGTTTGGGCCCAGATTTTCTGTAAAGCTGCTATGCGAAAACGGCTGTTGTCAAAAGTGCTATATAAACAAACGCACCGGGGGCATCGAGGAAACATCTGGAGCCAAACTTTGTTCTTCTAACTATCTGACAAGATATCATACCTTTTTGTTAAGTTCTTTTCTACTGTTTTTATGCTTATATGCATTTATTCTAATGATATATATTTCTGGTAATCCCGTATATCGTTGCTGTCTCCATTTTTGTAAAGTATAATATATAACAGTATAATCCAGTTTTCTTCTATTCAAGGGGGCCCAACTGCACTGCAGTTTTCTCTACACCTGGTTCACATTATTAGCTGATTATGAAGTCTTGAGCGGAATCAGGTGGGTTAGAAGAGGAAAACACACAACTGTGCAGTGCAGGTGGCCTGTGTACGTTTACATACATTATGGAAGTAGAACGATAAGATGTGAACAGCATCTGCAGATGACTGATTGGAACGTTAATATTGGTACTTGGTTAATGCAGGGATTTTACCAATATTGAGTGTAAAATAATATTAATATGCATTAATCATAACATACTATCTAGTCTAAACTGGATGACTGCACACACCAAATAAACATGTAAAACTGCTGAACTACTTTAATTTACTGTATCATTATGCCATAATTATGCTTAAGTTTGAGTAATAGATGATATATAGAGGAGATTTCAACACTAGATATCAGTGAGAATTGTTACACTGGTGCAGGCCTACTATGCATGAATGTGTGTGTGTGTGTGTGTGTGTGTGTGTATAGTGTTCATGCCCTGGTGTGTGAGTACGTGTGTAGTAGAGTGTACAGCAGGTGGTCTGATTGATTTGCAGAGTGGTGGGTCTAATCGTTACTGGCTTGAGGATGCGCCTCGTTTTCTCCTTTAATTCCCTTATTAGCTCAGATTTGTGTCACATCTGCGTCTCTCACAACTGACAAAGGCTCACTTTGAGGTCCATCATAAGTGCTCTGAACAGCACCCTTCACCCACATACAGCCACAACTGAACAGGTCTAACGGGCTTTTGCGTATCAACTACATTCCCTCAGCCTCAACCTTTGCTCACTGCAACATGCCACAGCCCTCTTTGACTGTAATCATCCTCATATGTTTATTTTCTTATTATGATAACTGTTATCATTACTAGTATTGTTGTTAACAATATGACTGCTATTAATTGCACTGATCATGCTCAGCCACAGTCCTATTTCGCTACGCTGCACCGACACTGTCCTCGATAAGGTTGCGCCAATTAGATCTGTCACTGTTAGTCCACTGAACTCAATTACTCAGGTTAAAAAATCATCAATTAAAAGAAACCTTTTTGATGAATCAGCGATGATTAGTTGGAACTGTGCACAATAATGGACACTTCAGGGCGAGCCTGCTGTGGATGCGACTTACAATGTAGTCAACAATACTGCATAATAAAATTATTAACCAAGGAAGACGATTTTCTTTACTCCATTAACCCCTTTTCACAGTAGACATAAAATGCAGGATAATAATAAAAAATAAAAGTTAATACTTTTAACTAATTTAAGCATAATAGCATAATTTATAATTTCAAACTACATATATATATATATATATATATATATATATATATGTGTGTGTGTGTGTGTGTGTGTGTGTGTGTATATATATGTGAATAAAAGCATGTAAAAGATCAAATCTTCAGCTGAAATAAACAGATTTATTAACAGACGATAACTGGTGTGCGGAATTTCACGTGGGGAAGAGTGACTAACCTGGAGTTCAGTCTGGAAAAAGAACTTCTGTGGACACTGCGAGCAGTCATAGATCTTGTCCTCCTGTCCGTGCACTGCGAAGATGTGCTGCTGCAACTTATTGGCCTGGACAAACACTGGGGGAAGCAGAAAAAGAGCAAAATGGTCAGATGATTGGCTAAAAAGCCTTCAGCTGTTCTGCTAAACGAAGCTTGCCTTTGCATGAGTGGTCAGAGAACAGGTGACTGAGCTGATGGCCACACAAGATTGAGGAACACAGGAGAAACAATGAGCCTCAGCTTTCGTGCTTGAGAAGTGAAAGCTTACGGAAATGATGCAAAGCGTCTGAACTGAGACGAGGGGAGAGAAAGAGTGTTCCTCAACCCTCTCTATCAGAGGAAGGCAGATGACAGGAGGAGACGGAGGGAAGCGATGGAAAGCAGAGGCAGGCTAAACCATCCCCTCCAGACCTTGTGATATTTATCAATAAATCATCCCCACCTTTTCCTCGGGATTTTCAATTCTGTTCCTGTGTATTTCTCTCTCTCTTTTTTGTTTCAGTAAACTTAAGTTTGCTGTGTGTGTGTGTGTGTGTGTGTGTGTGTAAAGCATGAATTATTAAGACTCCCCGGAGGAGAGACAGTCTCTTACTTATTCATAAGCCGCACAGGAATAGAGTTAAACTTTAAAAGAGAAGTGCGTACCTGTGGGGAGGGTGCAACTAAACAACAACTCAGAGAAGAGGGGAGAAACAAGAAACGAGTGAGAACTGTTCCAGAGAGGGAGAGAGAGAAAATGATGGGCGAAGAAAGACAGAGATAGCAGAAAGAAGAATAAACAGATTAGAAGGACAGGACAGAGCTGGACAGGGGGTGGTGGAAAGTGGAGGAGAAAAAAAAACAGAAAGAGTGTGTAACTGTAACCGCAACGGTTCAAATGACAAAGACTTCACTGTCACAAATAATTGCTGGCATATTAATGCCTCAGAACTGGTCACCTTTTCATTAGGAAATGCAAGCTGTTCTTCACATTATGTGGGCATTTCATGTTAAAAGGACCGACAGAAATGGTTGAGAATGACTCATTGCATTAACAAACAATAAAATTAAGAACTTATTTTCTTTTTTGTTATAAACTGTAATAGAGAAAGGAAAAATATTGCTGTCATGTTAAAATCTTGCACCTTTGTTATTTTCACTTGTAAACATGTTGTAAAGATTTAATGATGAATGGACCCCCAGAAATGGCCCAAAATGGAATAAACTGGAATAAATTGTTGACTTATCATACACTAAAGTTCATAACTTCATCAGCTTCTATAAATGCTATAAGTTATGCTATATGTTACCTATCATGCGGTTTACACTGTGTGAACACTTCAGGATGAACGGACCAATTAAAATTGCCCAAAATTGCTCAGAATAAAATCTAGTTGTCTTAATGTAAATTAAAGATGAGAATGGTTCCATCTCCTGTACGGCTACCAAACGACGAGCGTGGCTGAGCTGCTTGAAGAGCGTGGGTTAGGGGTGAACAGTCAGGGACAAAATGGCCTCTAACAGCAGTCAGTAATGTTGACAAGCTCAAATAATGATTTCTGATTCCCAAAGGTGAGTTGATGGACAGTCCAAAGTGACTTTCAAAGTGCGCACGAGCACAATACACATCCCCCCACCACACACCCACGCGCACACAGGGCCTGTTTAGCTAAAAGCACACGTAGAGCGAGGGCTCTGCCCTGGAGAGAGAGCGGATTACACTGCCTCTCTATAAACCTGCCCTTTATTCTCTGACCTCGGCTAATGCTCTCTGCAAAACACTTTTTTTTTTTACACGCACTAAACTGGCTCACCTCTAAGACCTTCAAGCCAACTGGCCTTAATACAAATACAAAGCTTTTCAAATGTCCATCCAGTCCGTTAGTAACGTCTGAGTAAAGTGACGCTGCTCTGGGAAGGCCAGAGATCAATACTGCAACTGCAGAATTTTTTTTGTTTACTAACACAAAACTACGACCATTTGCATTATGTATTGGGTTTCAACGATGTATAAATCAATGATGAACAGACTGTTTGAAGTTTGAACAATTCTGATTGGCTCTGCAGAACCATCTACAATTATCATTTTTTAAAATTTAGATTATATATGGCACTCATTTTTATTAAGAAATGTAAGAGCTTCAATGAAAAGTAGGTCATACTTTTTCTATTTTCTATTTGCATTCTATTTGAAAGCTACCAACTACCTACTGCATTAATAACAAATGCATAAGCATTGAATAACATATTAATAAAGTTTTTGTCAGTGACTGTAAGATGTTTTGTGAAGTAACTCACATTACATTGTCATAAGCGGCCAGTGACAAACATTTTCTCTGTTCAGTGTTATGAAGCACCATTCTCATGTAATGGAAATCTATTTAGCTATTTTGGGAATGCTGCTTTATAACATTGTTATAAACATAACAATGTCTTTAGTTTAAGGCCAAACTATATCATTTACTTCCTAAAACTCACATCATCTAGTGATACTGGCATAGGTGGTTTAAGTATAACTGTATAAGTACATTATTTAATGCTTGTGTGTGTTATGAAGTAGGTAGCATTCAAATGAAGTGTTACTGAAAAGCCTATCAATTTAAAGCTTGTGGTGAAAAGATTTTGATGCATATTAGTGTTTATTAAACATTTGCAGTGTATTTTATTGTCATGATAATACAAAAAAACATAAACTGGATATTTGGACATGGATAGGAAATGTTCATATTGTCTCAACCCCAAGAGTTACGCGGCAGGCACAGCACTTTTTCCGTAGATCTTGTCACATTAAGATTAGCTTGAGTTTGCTCTTCTCCTCTCACTCCTCCAGCAGGTTAAGTGGGGAGCGTGAGAGTTGCCTGGGACACTCCTGAGTGACACTAGGGACCTCAGCAGGGAGGTCATCTCTTTTTAACTACACTATGAAGACAAGAGGACAAGTAGACTGAGGAGGACACCCAGAGCCTTTCATTCTGACCTTTAGTACCTTTCGTCATTTGGAACTGTATTGCTCTTTCTGGTTACTTTACTTAGATTAAGGACATTTAAAGGATGAGCCTGGTCTATACCTTTTGAACATTTTGTGTCCACCTAAATACATTATATGGACAAACGTATTGGGACACCGACAGGTTTTTTTATGACATCCATCAATTTCATGATAATAGCACTTACAGCTGACGGGGCAGATCTAGCAGAAATTTCACAAGCTGATTTGTGGAAGAGGTGGAATCCTATGACGGTGCCTTGTTTGAAGTCACTGAGCTGATCAGTGCAACCTATTCTACTGCCAGCGTTAGTCTATTCAATTTGAGCCGCCTGCTAGAAATGGGTTTGGCCAAAACATCTGAACTCAATAATTAGGAGGGAGGTCCCAATATTTTTGTCCATATAGTGTATGTTAAGTATGAGGGCATCAAAATCATAGAACAAATATTTGGTGCTCTTGCTAATTATTAGTCTCATTACTTGGGAATAACAGTGTTATAAACAGAACACTTAAGTTCACTTTAGTTTATGGCCATAGAGAATCATTTACCGCTTAAACCACCTTATGCCATCTTGTGATTATTACATAAGCTCTTTTTAAAGATTCAAACACTGCTTTATAAATACAATATTCACCGCTTATGCAAGTAGGCATTCAACTAAAGTGTTACCCAGTCTATAAACAGACTACACTCTTAAAAATACTGTTCTTTGAGGGTTCTCAAGGGTTCTTTCACCATGCCCTCTAAGCATGCACATAGTTCTTTGAGTTCTTGTTTATATATAAAACTGCTGTCTTTACAAAACAAGCCTTGAACAAACAGAGTGTACTTTAAAGAGTGTACTTGTAAGTAAGTATGTAAGTAAGTAAGTAAGTATGCAAGTGTGATGAAAAGACTTTTATTTTTTAAAGACAATTATTATTAGTGGTTTTCGAACATTTTCAGTATATTTTAACATCATGATATTGTAGACATGTTGTAAAACAGGCTCTTTATTTCTGATCACTCCGCTGGAGAAGGAGAAGAAGAGGGGGAGAAGAAAAGCGAATGTATATAATGGAAGTGAGTGTAGATATTTGAGCAAATAAACAAATATAAACTCATCCCTTTTACTGCACACAACTGAGGGGAGCACAAAAGAGCACGTGAAGAAGAGCATGCAGGAGAGCACATGTCTGTCTTTCAGTGTGCACAAATCTGAGCCACTGTGCGTAATCATGCATCATTAACCTACATGAATGAGTGCAATTACACACATGTATGGGTAAGCGGGCAGACAGCGTGAGCGATCCGCCTGTCCTTTCTGCGCATTTGTAAGTGCGTGTGTATGTGCGAATGGGTACAGCCCACCCACACACACCTTCACTGCCCCTGACCCTATGCCCTCGACCCCCCTGGGCCAGGGCCCCTTACCTGTGAAGCAGACGGGGCACTTGAAGGTGCCACCCATGCCCTCAAAGCTGTGCTCGATCAGGTGGCACAGGAGTTTGGCCGGAGAGTCAAACATCTGGTTACACAGCTTGCACTCGTGATTGATGCCTTCCTCTGAAACACAAGAGCACATGATACAACAGGTTACAACTACAGCAGAGGGGTCAGAGAGAGAGAGAGAGATAGAGAGAGAGAGAGAAAGAAGAATATGGAATGGGCAAATGAAGTGAAGGAAAGAAAGCAAAGAAAGAAAAAAGAGAGAGGGAAAGAAGAAGGGAAAGCGAGAAAAAAAGAAAAAGAGGAAAAGAAGATAAAAATGAGAATGAAAAGTAGGAAAGAGAAAGAAGAGAGAGATGGGGAGAGACAGAGAGTGAGAGAGAGATAAAGACTAACAGCAGAAGTGGGGAAAAGGGAGAAAGAAACGGGAAGTGAGAGAAAGAGATAGTAATAGTGAGACACAAAAAAAAGGGACAGAGGAAGTGGATGGAGGGATGGGATACAGAAAGAGAGATAAAGAAGGAGAGAGAAAGGGAGGAGCAAACACACACATACACAGATGCACAGCCCAGTGTTACTAACTCATACACACTACAGAACACCGAGTTAAAGCTCAGTGTCTTTATTAATGACTACTTATGGAACCTTTCTATGATGCTGAAACACACTGTGTTTCCTCTCTTTTTTCTCTCTCTGGTCCGACTGTGGCCAGTCTGACCAGCCCACCTCCCTCTCTTCCCTCCTCCTCCTCTGCCCAGTGCCGTCTCTTTCCTGGCCGGTAATTGCCTGCTGCCCCCCAGTGCCGTGGGCTCCGTGCCCTCCCCCCCTGCCCGTGACTATTTTAAGCCGGCCTGAGTGACATCAGTGCCCCCCTCAGCTCAGTCAGAGCGGGACAGATGAAAGGTGGGCGTTGTGTCGTAGCTGGACGTCTGCGCTCCCTTCTTATCGCCTGCGCTCCACACAGGCCAGCACACCGCCCGCCCGCGAGCACTCCATCAGACCCCTGTCTACACACCACCACTCCAATCCCCCTGACCTGGGGTGGCAGAGATGCCACCCTGGCCGATCCTGTGGCCCAGCAAATGCCTGTGGAGTCTAGAACCCTGCTGGCCAGTCCAGACACACTCTGTGGAGCCCTGCTGTTTAGCAAAAATAATATTTCAGCAAGTGAAAGCTTCTTAAATTTAGGCAATATATAGCTGCTGTCATAACAAAACCTGTTGGATGAAATGTTGGATGAGCAGATGTCTACAGACTTTTGGACATACAGGGTATTTCTTACTACATGGGCAGATCATCCAGCATTATTCATAAAAATAAGTAGTGCAGTAAGATCACTGCATCTGATGGAGTGACTCAAAATATGTAAGCATGTTTAATCTGAGCGCTGTCTCAAAGGCCTGAAACAGGGAGAGCTCTAATACCCCTCTGAAAGCAGAGTGAGGGGCAGCGGTGGGTGGGGAGCTAAAAAGGAGAGTTTGTATGGGGGTGGGGGGTATAGGCAAGGACACCAAAAGCTTTGGTGTGTCTCCTCAAAGACTTTGCACTAAGGGAAGATTCCTTTTGAAGGAGCAACTGTAGGACAGGACCGGCTACTGCACGGCAAGTGGCTTTAGGAGAACATTTTGTACGAGCTGTTGTTGTGCAGTTACAAACAAGAGGCTTCAAATGAGCTGAGAGAGAGAGAGAGAGAGAGAGGGAGGGAGAGATGGAGAGATGGAGAGACAGAGCGCAGGAGAAAAAAAAATATATATAGGGAGAGAGAGACAGGAGGAACAGAAAGAAAAGAGAAAAGAGGAAGGAGGAGTGAGAAAGGAATAAAATAGAAAGAGAGAACAAATGAAAAAGCGCAAGAATGGGTGCATGACAAGAAATGAGAGAGAGACCAGGATCAGGGAGAGAGAAAGAGAAAGGAGAGAAAAAAGACAAAGAGGGAAGAGAGTAGGAGAAAGAGAGACAGCCAGAGAGGAAGAAGGAGAGAGGGAGAGACAGAGAGAGGAAAAAAAGGAAGAGAGAGAGAGAGAGAGAGAGAGGAGGAGGAGGAGGAGAGAACAATGACACCAAAGAGAAACATTGGGGAAATGAGAGGGGTACGGGGAGAGGAAGGGAATTCTGCTAAAGAAAGCAGAAAGCAAAGGGATAATTGGGCTGTCCGGCCAAAAGTAATGGTAGCTGGGGGGCCTTTATGTGTGTGTTTGAGTGTGTGTATGTGGTAAAAAGCAGGCTCCTCTGCAGTGGTTTGATCAGCAAGTGAGGAACATGCTCCATCATCTCTTTTTTAGCCTCCAACACTAAGCTCTCCAATCCAGCGTGTGTGTGTGTGTGTGTTAGAACTCATGTAGGGATTGTAGTTCCTTGTTACCACCAAGCAGCCCCATGTTGTCAGGGTAGAGTATTTGATCAGTGGGGCTAACACGCAGACCTTCAGGAGGGGGTACTGCAGTGTACTGGGGGAACCCATCATATAGCTAAAGAGCAACACACACACACATGCATGCACCAAGCATGTCAGAACCTGAGGATTGCGACAAAAGTCCACTACATCACAACTGCTCATAAGCAGACACAAGAGAAGTGTAATGCAAGACGCAGGGAGGGGCTGTCAGAGACGCCCCTCACAATATCACTGACAATATCGCTAACAATTCCTCAATCACAGAACCCAAGGGCAGGAAATGTCTTCCCGATCCCATTTCCCTCACTCACACACAACTTAGAAAATTTAAAATCAATGGATTATGGTACAATTATGTTCCCTGACTAATGGTACTGAGATGTGCCCTTCTGGGTACTGCCCCAGTGACAGTTCACTACCTTTTGTATAATAGTGTACCCTCAAAATGACTGCTAATGGTATCAATGTCATACCAAAATACTCATTCAATTAAAGTCAGCGATCACTAAATATGGGAGTTTATTTTATCAAAATTATCTCAAAATTTCTTGGCCTCTATATTACTCAAAGGCTGTGTATGGCTAGTTATTCATCAACTAAAGTCAATTTTCTTTGTTGTATATATATACAACAAAGAAAATTGACTTTAGTTGATGAAGTGTATATATATATACACACTTTTTTTTCAATAATTGTCAAAATAAACAGTAGATTTCTAGAACACTAACAGAATTGATCATGACTGCCAATCCTGAACTCACCTTGTATTCAATTACAGCATGTGTCAAACAGAGCAGGCTCAGTGTTTATAAAGGCAGAGGGGTGGCTGACTGACCGATGGATCGATTAGCTAATCAGCTAAAGCAGGCCACAAAATAGTACTGCTCCAATGAGAAAGAGGTGTGACTAGGGAAGCAGCAAGTTTTATTAATGTGAGGAAAAGAAGCTGCCTCTATAGGTTTACACTACATTAAAGAGTTCCATAAAAGAGTCAAATTTATACAGTTTCCCACCTTATGCCACATGAAGTCAACCAGCTAAGACAGAGGTGCTCAATCCTGGTTTTGGAGATCTACCACCCTGGAGAATTCAGATCTGACACACCTAGCTCTAATTGTCAGATGCTCCTGAAGGCCTTCATTACCCGGATCAGACTGGATTAGGGTTCTAGCTGAACTCGACAGGATGGTAGATCTCCAGGACCAGGATTGAGAACCTCTGAGCTAAGACAAGATACCATCTAAAAGGGAAATTTCAGAGATTTTCCTAAATTGCTGCATCATTAAATGGTGAAGACGTAAACAAAATCATTAAGAGTAATCTGAAATGAAATGTCCTGTTTTTATCCAGTCAGAATTGTTCACTGTGGTGTAGATAGGAACCAGACGTCTGAAGCATTAATGCATCATGCAGACCTTTTGAAAAGCAGTGGAATGCCCCTTTAAGTTTTGCACTGGAACCATGAAGCTAATCAGTAACTGTAAGCCTAAATTCAGAGTTGTGGTTTCTAAATTAGAAGCTGTGACCTAAAGTACAGAGCATAGATAAAACAATAGCAATAGCAGCAATCTTGAAGCTTCAGTTTGACCGTCTGTGCTTTTGTCCACTTTACCAACACGAAGCATGTCTTAACTGATGACATTCTGGATAAGGGGGAAAACTATTCATACAAATTTCTGTCAATCTATTTCTTTAACTTCAAGCAGAAGCTGCCAAAAGCCTAAACAACGAGCACTTTTTAAGATTTAAGATGGAAAGACTACAAGGCAAAGGAGGAATAGAACGTGGGATGAAGGAGGCAGTATTTATCTATTATTCCAGATTGTTATTCCACCAACTGAGCAGGCCTCCCTCCTTGCACAAACACACTGCTGTGGCTGCTGCTGCTGCTGTTTGCAGCCTCTGCAGTGGCTGCTGCTAAAGCTCAGGCCAATGTGCTTCCAGCTAATTGACCAGGGGGAGCCAGGTGGCGCCCTGGCCTGCGCTGCTCCCCACGGGATGGTCCGGCTATATGGGAGCGGCCCCCTCCTACTCACTCCTCTGTCTCTCTCTCTCTCTCTCTCTCTACCCATCACCCCCTGTAGCGTGTGCTGGCACACAAATGAGCTGTGTGGATGGGAGCAGTCGGACCCCAGGGGCCCCGGCCCCTTTCGGCCCGGCCCTAAGGCCCGCAGCCCCGGCCCCAGATTGATGGGCCGGATGGCGGGCGAGGAAGCCGCGGGGAGGTAGGAGGAGAGAGAGAGGCGGGGGCCCGGGCGAAAGTGTTTGGTGGGGAGGGTGTGGGGGGGTGCAGGCAGAGGCAACGGGCTTCTCTAGGGGGCGAGCTCAAGGTGTGTTGCCATGGCAACTCGGAGAGGGCGAGCAGGGAGAAGAGGCGGCGTGCTGAGCTTGACCTGTGCTGGTGGGGGTGGCAATGTGGGCCAAAGCGGTGTGCACACACGCACACACACACACACACACACACACACACACACACACACACACACACACACACAGTGCTGCAGAGCTGGAGGGGTCTCAAGAGCTACTGCTTCCTACTTACTCTCTTCCTTTCTCGTTCTTTCACACACACAGGCACTTACACATAAATACACAGAGTACTGCAGTGCTGAAACAATCCCATGAGCTGCCCAGCTACCTGCTTTCTCACACACAACCACACACACACACACCACAAAGTGATTCACTCCACAACATTCCCTTAATACAACTTTCATTCATGCCCACTCAGACTCTACAGCTAAAGCTCTCTCACCCAGCCACTCCCTCTCTCTCTCTACATGCGTGTATCACAGTGAGGCAAGTTGGCCTCATTGACTCGACAAAACACATACACACTGCGTCTGAGGACGAGAGGTAAACCTGCTAGCTCACTCGTTCTCTCTCTCTCTCTCTCTCTCTCTCTGGCTGCTAGTCTAATTCACACGTTTCCTATTATCTGTAGCAAATATTTTCTGAAACGCTCTCTCTCGTTTGCTCTCTCTCACTCTCTCTTTCTCTCTCTGGCTGCCAAACGGGATGGAGTCTCCGGCTCCACATAGTTTTTGGCAGCAGTGGACGGCATATGGAGCTGACCAGCTTGGAATCTCCTATCAGATTACATAACAGTGGGATGCTGGATCCCTCCACCCTGCAGAAACCGACCTTCATACACACAAGCAAACAAACAAACTCTCCTTCCAAAGCACATGCGCCTCTACTCTCCTCCTCCACTCTTCTCTCCAAACCTGCTAGTCACTCCTCACACACTGAAGTCTACGCTGGCTGTTGTACTTTTGTCAAGAGCCGTGCTGACAAGAGCTGGAAAAGGCTGAGAAGACTAGATTCGCAGCAACACAGGGATTAGCGACTTCTGACATGGATAGTTCCGGTTCTAAAATGTGCTGAGCCAAGTTTGAAGCCAGTCATTGTAAAATGACTAAATGAATGCGCATCTAAAGACATTGTTTTTACAGGAGAGACTTCCTTTTTTATGTATAATTGTAGATATCATTAGTATTACCTGCTAACCAATTACTCGATTTGTTTTAGGAATACTTTGTCATTTTGTGTACTTCTTCTTTGGAAAGCACTTTGTGACACCTTTTGCATTAAATGTGTCCTAAAAATAGAGGATATTACAATAATTGCTGTTATTACTGTGTTTGTTTGCCTTTTAATAAAAGCAATAAGCCATTAGATGCCATGCATTACACACATCATGTCTAACCTAAACCTTTACCCTTAACCTAAAATTTGCGTGACGCTCCGTCTGGAATATTAAGCACTGACCATCTGAATGCTCAAATACAGCAAACTCTGCTGCACCACAAATTCACCAGCAAATTGACAATTACCCTTTCTTTTATCCATCCTCCAATAAAAAGCCATCTTCTGTGCAGCAGTTAAAGTTTCACGAATCAAGATCCACTAGTCATTTTATGTCCCACCTCCTTGTCTGCATTGTACCAATAGGCACGAGGCCGCAGGCCTTGGCCCCCTGCGAGGCGGACCGGTCTGGCTGCGGCTGCCTGCTGACCATCCAGAGCTACCATTGCTGCCTCTCATTTCCACACACATATACACACACACACACACACACACACACTGATAAAGAGACGGCACACTGAGAGGCGGGCAGGGGCCTGCAGCCCACTGCAATCAAAGCAGAGGAGAAATCAGCCAAAAGCAGAGCTGGAGCCGAGCAAGCATGCTCAGACTGCATGTGCCGGGCATTAGCACAACACCGTGACCTTGCCATAACCATGCAAGCAGCATTAGATTCAGAAACAAAGCAAAATATTACTGCTCTTTTAGAAGACTATGGCACGTTAGCACAAAGCCTTACCAGTCATATGCCTTGTTTTGTCAGTGTGTATACCAGCAGGTAGCACATTGGCATGCACCCACATGCAAAACAGGTATTTTGGCAGATACAACTAACATAAGTGATCTGTTGTCTAAAAACTCACTCTTGAATCACAAAGACTTGAACGTTAGCACACAATGTAAGCATGGCTATTTGTTCCGAATGTTAAGTGTAAGCCTTAAAGTGCTCATGGGTGAATAGTTGTAATCGGTGCACCAATAAAGCCTCTACATGACAAAGTCTTTATAAACAGCCTCTTTAACATGCCTGCTCAACCAGCTCTCACACATAATCCATATGTCTTTGTCCCTTTTCTCTCTCTCCACACTCCATAAATTGTCCTAAAAGCCAGGCGGGCATTCGAATGACTGGTACGCAGAAGCCAGCTATCTGCCGTATCTGACATTCCTCAGCATATGCTGCTATGGGGTGTTAAGTGCACACTGTAAAACAAGGGAAAGGAAACCAATGTGATAGCGCCATGGCATCGGAGGCCACAGAGCAAATCAGCAGATCACCATGGCAATGTGCACGCCTGAATATTAGAGTAAATGCAGAATAATAATAGATGATAAATTCTAGGGAACAGTCAGCTGTCAGCCAGGGCCTCATTAGAGACACTTAGCAGTAGCTGGAGGGCTGTACTGTAGGCGCATGAGCACTCTTAGAAAGCATTATAAAGCATGACTCTACCTTCTAATACTGCAGGGCTGAAGCCGAAATCAAGCTAAGGATCATGCTACCGACAAAATAACATGCGTTAATGCTTGATTTGGCTGGAGACTGTGACAAAACGGCACGAGTGGCAGCTCCTGAGTGGAGGAACGAGAATAGATTTATTTCTATCAAGCGTTCATTTCAACACAACATAATATATTGCAGCTTACACTGCAGGAGCAAATATATATATGCAAATATATATATATATATATATATATATATATATATATATATATATATATATATATATATCATTTGCATATGTGAAAAGCATAGACCAATAGAAAGGGTCCAAAGTTGCTTGGAATAAAAGCTTGCTACTTAACTAGTACGTCTATGAGTTAATCTATTGTCTATGTGCTCAATTAATCAACTAATCTAATGATTATGCTCCTGTTTCAGTTCATAATCAATTATACAAGTTTTCCTTTTTTTAATAGAGTTAAAAAAAATCAAAGCAAGTACAAACAGCTATCATTTATTAATTTTCCAACTTTTGTCATCGTTTATATGACTCTAAGTGGAGTACGTCTGCCTAGGTGACATACATCACGTGATTTTTAAGGGTTTTAAGGCAGCATATTTCACAAGTTTTAAGCCTTATCACATGCAAAATAACCTGAAGGCATCCTAAAACATACGCACCACTGTCCAGTGCATTATTTCTATGAACGCTGTTAGTCTGGAGCCATACCAGGTCATTGTTAAACTGCACTCTCAGTATGGAACATTTCACAACACTGTATTTAACTTCACTGAACTTTTCATCGCTTCCACGAAAGGCTGTTTTCCAACATGTAGCCTAATGTTACATTTATGTGGTTGAGATTAGTCACTTATGCCGGTTTTTCAAGCATCATTGAAGTGCTGCTGTAAAATGCCGCTCTGCTTCAGCATATCGGGCACTGCACGCTGTGACTTTTGTGGGTCTTGCTTTTTTGAATTCATCTTCCTGTTACAGCCGCCTTTGCTCAAAGTTTTCTCTGTGGCACGAACAATTTCCTCTTATGATGCAATGAAATGACAGAAGCCACAGGCTGTCTTCAAGTGGTCCT